>NC_029792.2:73396732-73470746 GCF_000816755.2 Arachis ipaensis
TCTATTTCCTACAATCTTTATATGAATTTAAAGCTCTCAAAGCCACCTTTAATTTAAAACAAAGTTCATTCAATTTTAAGCTTTGAGGAACAAGTTATGCTCTGTCAAAGTTTACTAAAAACTAGTTTTTACCAAAAACCACAACGTTCTCAACTTTCCAAAATTCAAAACCAAAACCAAGTTAAAGCCAAATTAATTCTAATTCACATCAAATCCTACCCTTTTGGGTCACAATTCACCACTCTTACCGAATTTGTACTCACATTATACACTCCTCAACTTCAATAATCAATTATATTACACTAAAATAATTTCTCACCCAACACAATCATCAATCATCATTATATTATTAAAAGTCATCTCAATCAATCTCATTTGTTCTCAACAACAATATTCAACATTATTTATCCACATCAACATCATTATTCATCAAAATCACTCAAAGTCATCAATTCATCATGCATCATTAATCATCCAATTCAGCAAGCCATTTCAATCCAACCTATCCTATGGGTCACTAGCCTAAGTGTCCAGAAATATTATATTTTACAAAGAGAAACCCGAAACTATACCTTGGCCAATTCCTAATATGCACTAAAACCCAAAATGTTGTACAAATCAAGCTTCCACAAGTTCTCAAGTCACCAAATCCACTTCCAAGCTATTCAAGTTACCAATATTCTCCATACAACACCAATTCAAGCTATATACACATAATTCATAACTAAATCAACCTAGGATTCATCAAAATCACAATTTCGCAAGGGTTGAAAATAAACTCACCTTATCCAAAATTGATTGGGTTAAACCCAATAGGAACTAAAGGCTAGAGTGTACCTAAACATCCAAAATTACAAAATTTCATTTATTACAAAACCCAAAAATTTGAAATTTTTAGGGCAGGAAACTGGGCAGGGAATTTCGAGAAACTTACCACAAGGCTTAGCTAGAAGTGACAGGCTCGGCGAGAGCTTCACGTAGCCGCTAATGGCATGTGAATCAGAGCACCGTAACTCGAGATATGGCTGATTGAAGAAGAGAGTTTATAGTAACTCTTCTCCCCTCTTCACTCTCAACTTGCAGCTGTGTTTGGTGTGTTTGAGTGTAAAATGAGGCTGAATGAGTTCACAATGAACTTATATATGTTGGGTTTGGGCCCAACTTGGGCCCGATTCAACCCGTTAGCATTTTTGGCCCGTTTGGCCCAATTTCGGGTCAAACCTTTAAAATTAATGTCCGGTTTTCAGTTCTAAATATTTTCCTAAGGTTTTCAACTATTTTTAATTATTCTCGCACAGTACCGGACCGATTTAAGTCGGTACTGCCGGTTCATTTACCGGTTCGCATTTTTATGCGATTTTTCGCAGAAAATTACATTTTCAACTCAGAAAAATCTACTGAGTCTGAAAATCATATTTAACATTTCTAATTCACATTCTAAATTTTGCTATTTTGGGAAATTTAATTATTTAATTAAACGGTTAATTACTCGCGATTTTTACATGGTATGCGGTGCACAAATTCAACAAATTCAGGCAAATAATTGAAGTATCAACAACCCATGAGAAAAAAATTTGAACACTTGTAATTCAACAAACAAACAATTAAGCAAAATTTAAGCTAGATTATTATAACTAAATAAAGATAAATGAAAATTAACCAAGCAAATAAACAAACAAAGAAGAGTAGAGATAGAAGAAGAAGAAGAAAGAAAGAAGAAGAAAAGAGAAGGGAGAAGGGGAGTGGTGACGCGGTGGTGGCGATTCCCGCAGCGGCGGGGTGGTGGTTGCCGGAAAAAGGGGCTGGGCGGGGCTTGAGGCAGCAGCAGCCCAGAAGAAGAAGAAGATTGGCTTGGGGGGGCTGGCGCAATTGTGTTCTGTTTCTAATTACTACCCAGAACGCAACTTGTGCGTACGCATAAGGAAGTGTACGCACGCACAGAAGGGAAAAACAAAGGGGATGCGAATGCACAGGGTGTGCGAGCGCTCCTGGTAGGAAGGGTGTAGCTATGTGTGTGCACGCATAGAGCTGTGTGCACGTACAAAAGACTTTTTTTTAAACAGGGCAAAAGGACCATGTGTGCGTACACACAGAATGAAAATGTGCTGGGGTGCGCTCGCATAAGAGCTACGAATAGAGCGTGTGTAAACAAGTGTGCGTAAGCACAGGTGTGTGCGTGTGCACAAGTATTGAAAATCAGGGGAAGTGTGCGTACGCAAAGGGGTATGCGCACGCACAATGCTCTGTTTTTGTAACATTTTTAATGCCTTTAAGGCATCAACCATAGTATCAATCAAAGGTTTTCAACCCCAAAACATATCATTCTTTAAAAATAGATAATCAAACATAAAATGCAACTAAATTAAGCCTAGAATTCAATCAAACGAAGCTAATCAAAGAGATAAAATTCAATAAACAAAAACTAAAAGAGAGAAGAGTTAGAAGGATGTTACCATGATGGGTGTCTCCCACCTAGCACTTTGGTTTATAGTCCTCAAGTTGGACTTGTTGAGTGAAGCTTGTGTCAAGGTGGCTTCTGCTTCCACTAATCCTTGAGTTGCCACCCAAGTTTGCTCTTCCAAAATCCTCTAGGATCCCAAACGAAGTACATTAAGCTCTCAAGCAACCTCAAGTAAGCAATTGGGACCCAAGATTGTTGGTTGTAGAATTATATGTCCGGATCCCACACTTTAGTTTCCCTATCATCCTCTTGTTGATTCTTGCTCTTGCACTTGGATGGACAACCTCCTAAACCACCTTTGAAGCACCAAATCAATTCTTGGAATCTTCCTTGTTGAACCTTGCACCATTTATGCTTTGAACTCCTTTGGCAACCAACACCCATATCTTCATTGTTGAACACCTCAAGAAGGATCTTAAGTTGGTGATCCATTTCCAAAAGAGCATATTGGTGTGGTAATGAGCGGATATTTTATACGCTTTTTAGCATCATTTTCATATAGTTTTTAGTATGTTTTATTTAGTTTTTATAGGTTTTAGTGTTAAATTTACATTTTTGGATTCTACTTTGAGTTTTTGTGTTTTTGTACAATTTTATATAATTTATGGCTGAAATTGAGGAGCTGGAGCAAAAGTTTGATTCAGAGACAGAGAAAGCACTGTAGATGCTGTCTGAATCTGACCTCCTTGCATTCAGAAGAGATTTTCTGGAGCTACAAGAATCCAAATGCAGCGTTCTCAACGGCTATGGAAAGCTGAATTCCAAAGCTTTTTGGCAATGTATAATAGTCCATACTTTGCTTTAGATTAGAAGGCCCAAAACTGGCGTCCAGCGCCAGTTTCTTGCCCCTTTCCAAGCGTCCAGTGCCCACAAAGGAGAGACCAGCGTCCAAACTCCCAGAGAGGACCCCCTAGCCAGCATTTCACACCCTAGAGGCCTCATAGCACGTGAATCTTATCAAAGCTTAGCCCAAAAACTTACCAAGTGGGCCCCAGAAATAGATTTTAGCACTAAAAAGACTGTTTTATCCTTACTAGTCATTTGTTTAGTATTTAAGGGATTATATTTATGTTATTCAAATAGATCCTCTCGGAGGACACACACTTCACACGTTTTTACCATTGTATTTCATTTCAGTATGAGTTTCTAAACCTCCTAGGTTGAGGGGAGGAGCCCTGCTGAGTCCTATGAATTAATAAAAGTATTCCTGTTTCTTCTTCGATCCGTGTTTGATTTATTTCTAAGATACATACTCGTTCTTCAACATGGTGAATAGGATGATCAATAACAATCAGCTCTGTTCATCATACTAGGACCGCGTGATAAGAACTAGATTGGGAGTTAGGGATTATATCACAACAGATAAGGATTATTCAGTAAAGGGCATACCCAAAGACACAGCGGAAACATAAAAGATAGATAAAGGTTTTTCCTACTAGACCTCTAAGATACCTTGATAAACCACTATTTTATGGTTTATCTTGTGCTTAATTGAGTGGTTTTTATCAATCCTTTGCACACTTGTTCATACAAATTGCATGATTTTACAATTCCTTTCTAGTTTTGTTCCATAATTGAAATCTTGCTTCCTAAGCCCTTAATTTGTGTATTTTAATTTCCCTTTATACCATTTGATGCCGTGATCTATGTGTTAAGTGTTTTCAGGCTTTATAGGGCAGGAATAGCTTAGAGGATGGAGAGGAAGCTTGCAAAAATAGAAGGAGTGATAAACCCCATTTGTAGGGTTTATCTTGTGCTTAATTTAGAGGATTTTATGACCTTTTACCCACATTTATTCAATGAAATAGCATGGTTTCATGATTGTCTCCCAATTTGTGCTTAAGTGTGAAAACATGCTTTCTAGGTCCTTAATTAGCTAAATTTAATTCACCTTTGATTCCACTAGATATCTTGATTTGTTTGTTAAGTGATTTCAGGTTGAAAAGGCTAGGAATGGATCAATGAAGTGAAGAGAAAAGCATGTAAAATGGAGAACACATGGAAGAAGCCAAAGATTAGAGAAACATCATCCACGCGCACGCGCACGGTACGCGCACACGTGGATCGCGAAATCTACAGGGACGTGCACGTGCACTGTACGCGTACGCACCGGTCTCTGCACGTGCTTTTTTAATAGAAAATGTGCCCAGCGATTTCTGAGAGCTGTGGGGCCAAGTTGCAACCAACTTTGGCGCCAGAAATGCTTCAAAGGACCAAGGATTGAAGGGAGTTGAGAAATTTTCATTCTTTGGCTCATTGATAAATCACTATTTTATGGTTTATCTTGCACTCAATTGAGTGGATTTCATCAACTCTTTACACACTTATTCATAATATTTGCATGGTTTTATATTTCCTTCCTGATTTTGTGCTATGATTGAAAACATGCTTCTTTGATCTTATATTTACTTATTATTAATCCTCCCCTATTACCATTAGATGCCTTGATATGTGTGTTAAGTGTTTTCAGAGATTACAGGGCATGAATGGTTCAGAGGATGGAAAGGAAGCATGCAAAAGTGGAAGGAATACAATAAGTTGGAGAAATTGCTAAGCTATCCAGCCTGACCTCTTCGCACTCAAACGGCTATAACTTTAGCTACATAAGTCCAAATGACGCGGTTCTAGTTGCGTTGGAAAGCTAACGTCCGGGGCTTCGATTTGATATATAATATGCCATAGTTGCTCTGACGCTAGATGACGCAAACGCGTGATCTACGCGGACACGTCGCATCTGCGAACTTCAATCCGCGTGGCCGCGTGGACGACGCCTCCGCGTCACTTGTCCGCGACCTGAACGTACCAAAATATGCAGGGGGCGATTTCTGGGCTATTTCTGACCCAGTTTTTGGCCCAGAAAGCACAGATTGGAGGCTATAAAGTGGGGGAATGCATCCATTCTAAAGAGAGCTCGCATATTTTTACTACTTTCCATGATTTAGATTTAGTTTGAGAGAGGTTCTCTCCTCTCTCTCTTAGGATTAGGATTTAGGACTTCTCTTAGTTTTTAAGAGTGACTCTCGATACAGGTTTCATGTTTCTTGTTTTAAGCTTCCCTTTTCACTTTTATTTATTTATTCCAGCACTTGAGTTGATTTTACTTTTATAATTTAATTTATGAATTATTCCATGTTACAGATTGTTATTTGAATTAATGATATTTGAGGTATTTCAGTTATTGATTGCTTTCTTTTTAATTTATGTTATCATTGTTTCCGATCTGAAGACATTCTATTCCAGCAATTTACTTTTTCCCTTTTTGGTCTTGGTTAAGAAATCAGTAACTCAACATTATTAAACTCAGCATAATTGATAATCGTTATCTTGCTAATTGAACTGAACTTCAATGATCCCAACTTTTTCTTAGGAAATAAATAGGATTCGAAGGTCAAACTAATTAGTCCCTTGACTTTCTTTTACTTTAGTAAAGGTTAACTAAGTGGAATTAAGATTCAACTTTCACTATTGTTGAGAGGAATAACTAAGTTGGACTTCCAATTTCTCTTACCTTGCCAAAAGTTTGCTTGCAGTTTATTTATTTCAATTGCCATTTACTCTACTTGTCATTCAAATCACTTGCTTCTCACCTTCTAAACCCCGATTACAACCTTTATAGCCAATAATAAGAACATACTTCCTTGCAGTTCCTTGAGAAGGCGACCCGAGGTTTGAATACTCGGTTAACAATTTTTAAAGGGGTTTGTTACTTGTGACACCCAAAACGTTTGTACGAAGGGATTTCTGTCGGTTTAGAGACTATATCTACAACGCGACTGTTTTTATGAACTTCTTTACTGGCAAAAGTCCCTAACGTCAAAATGGCGCCGTTGCCGGGGAATCGCTAACGTGTGCCTTATTATTGGTTATTGTAAATATTTTTCTTTTACTTGTTTATTTATTTTTGTTTTTCCTTTTTATTTTTCATTTGCTTCCATGAATTCTCACCCCTCTCGCTTTGAGTTTGGTTCTAACTTTATTGAAGGAAATAGAAGTTATAGCAGGAATATGCATCAAGGTCAGACCAATCAAGGATGGATGGAGCCAAGAGGATCTAATCAACCCTTTAGGCAGCAACACCCTCCGAGATATCCTGAACAAAGACCATTCTACCGTGCATACCCAGCTGAAAGATGTGGTGGACAGCCTTGTAACTACCAACAAGCCCCACCCCGTGCATATAAACCATCCTTTCAACATAACCTCGAACATTGTACAATCTCCTAGGCAAGTTGTTTATGAAGAATCAGACGGAATGACCCAGGACACAAATTCCCTTGATGATGATAATCACAAGTCAAATTCTCTTAGTAATGAACTGGCATCCGCAAGTGAATTCTCTGAGGTCGAAGAATCTTCCCCAAGTGAATATGAAGACAATGCGGAGGTAGATTTCTCTCAACCTCCAATCTATGACTCAAGTAATGAGGAAGACATAGAAGACTTTGACCAGGACACAGATACAATTGTAGAGCCTTGCAAGGAAGTGGAGGAATTCACAGAAGAGCACAAGGGAGTAGAACTTACAGAACTACCAGAAACACCTACCCCAAGGCCATTACCACCTAATACAAGCTTCAAGTGGGTACAATCCTTAACCTATAACTTTACTTATTCACTTGAATATGGTTTGCTTGAAACAGATGGCCAGCTTAGAGCTCTTTGCGGCTTTAAGAGTAAGAGGAAAATGGCTCGTACTCAGAGTTGGTGGACAAGGTTCAATAAGGTTCCACGTTTCACCTCGAAGTACATGGATTGGTATCATGCTCAATTGCATGGATCACGGAGAACATTTGGTCACCATGGTGAGATTCTACTTTTTAAACCGCCCGGATGGAAACATGTAGATCAAGACGGAGGCGGATTTAAAAGCAAGGCTTGGGATCCTGGAGTTTATTCTAACATTTTTCACCCCGGGAGCCTAACAATCTGTTTGAAGCTGTTCAGAAGCTTTACATGCCTAGTTTGGGATCCCGGAGGCTCTTGGCATTCCAAGTACTGGTGGAGATTTTTGGACGAATTTAAACATAAGCCACCATAACAGAAAGCTCCTCCAATGTCCAACTTAAGGACTTTAACTAAAAGTGCTAGGTGGGAGACAACCCACCATGGTATGGTCGCTTCTTTTTCAGTTTATTTCTTGTTAATTGTTTTTGTTTTTATTTCCCTTTCATTTTACTTTATTGAACCTGGAATCATGCATAGCATTCACATTAATCATTACATTCTGCATTTTTCACGCGTAAAAAAAAAAAGCCATGCAACGCGACCGCATCAGCGACGCGTCCGCGTCGCAAGGAGAGGGGAGAAAATAAAAACGAACAGAGAGTCACGTTGGAGCGTGGCTGGAGGCGTGCCAATGGCACAAATCGTCCCATGTGACCGCGTCGCTGACGCGTCCGCATCGAGTGGGAATACTAGCCTCCCATGCGGCCGCGTAACCAGGATTTCGACATAATAATGGTGCACAGCCGAAAGTTGTGCTAGAGTGGTGCTAGACTAGCGCTGGACGCGCAGTCCATCTCACGCGACAGTGTGCCCCACGCGGCCGCGTCACATCCTACTGAGTGCCCACTCACGCGATCGCGTGCCCCACGCGATCGCGTCACCCAACATTTGGCAATTAATGATTTTTGAACAGAGAGTTGTGCGAGAGTGAGGCTGTCCTCGCGCCAGTAGTATAAAACGGGTCACGCGACCGCGTGACCGACGCAACCGCATCAATCAGTTTAAGCGCAAGCCGCGCGACCGCGTGCCTCACGCGACCGCATCGCTTGCGCCGCACAGCTTATCCTAATTTGCCAAATATCTTATCTTTTCTCCCCCAATCCTAATTTTTCCTCCCTCCTTTCTTACTTACCTCTTCTTCCCTTCTTTTCCTTCTCATTCTTCTTATCTTTTATTTTATTTTACTTATTTTATTTGCATATTTCATTCATTGCATTTTAATTTTGTGCATATTTTTTTCTTTTCTTTTCTACATTTATTATTTTTCCTTTGGTGTTGATTTTCTTATTTAACTATTGCAACTTTTCTGGTATTATTTGGTGCTTAATGACTTGTTTACATTGTTGGGTAATATTATTTAAATCAATGCTATTCTTTTATGATATTTGTATTCCTTTTTGCATTGACATGAGCTTATACTGTCTTTCATTACCCACACTCTCCTCCCCTATGTTTCAAATCTTGCACCACTGGTATGCCATGGCTTCTATTGTTTTTTCACGTACATGTTGAAGCTTCCATGTAAATGAGACCCTTATCATTTGGCATTAACCCACCCATACTTCATTTATTTTCTTATCTTTATTATTGGGTTACCTTTCTTCCCTTTTTCTTTCAAGATGGCCACCCAGAAGGGAACTGGAAGACGTTTACATGGGGAGACAAACAAGTACATCAGCACAATCCTTGAAGAAAAGCATCAGTTGGAACAGCCCGTCCACCTGCACATCTCTGCATGCACCGAGGACGGTGCAATCTTTAAGTGTGGGGAGGTCGATACCGATCTCCATGGGTTAGTTACTCCTTTATCTCAACACCAATGATTTATTTTCCTTATTCATTGTTGCATTTGCATGTTTGATTGCATATTTGTTTAATTTTTTTGCATATTTTACCACTTGGTTGAAGTAATATTTTCTTTGTCAAGAAATTTCTTCGGAAAACAATATTGTCCTTAATTTGAATCCTTAGTTAGCTTAGACTAGTGAGAGTGCTCATGTATTAAGTGTGGGGAAAAGTGGGTTTAGAAATATTTGGTTTAAGAATTGGGTGTTATATATCTTTATGAAAATGTGAAAGAAATGTTTAGGATATGTTCATGCATTCAATAATTTAATCATATGCATTGAGAAAAAAAATTTTATATATATTTAAAAAAAAAGAAGAAGAAAAAGAGAAAAAGAAAAGAAAAAGAGCAATTAAGCAAAAATGGGACAAAATGCCCCAAAGTAAGTGAAAGCAATGCATATGTACTGTACTTGAAAATTAGAATGCATGAATATGTGGAAAACATGGTTAATGGATAGTTAGATATTATATTATGATTACATGGATTGTCTAAAGTTAGGTGACAAGTTTAAGTTAATTAAGGATTCAGATTTTAGTCCACTTGGCCAAATACAATCCTACCTTGACCCTAACCCCATTACAACCCTTAAAAGACCTCTTGATTTGTGTATTTGTGCATTAAATTTATGTTGATTATTAGAAGAAGAGCAAGCCTTAGAAAGCAAGGTTAGTAGAGAATTAAGAGAATCGAACCTTAAACACTTGAGTGATTAGAGTGTATACACTACCAGTGAGGGTTCGATGCTCGATTCTTTGTTCCTGGCTTTCATGAGCTATTTTCTTCTGCAAGTCTATTTGTACTTCATTTTTATGATTTGAATTAGTGAAATCCAGTTCATGTATGTTCTTAAAAGATTTGTTTACTTTTAACCAAGTAGGTAGAAATATTCTGCATATAGTTGCATTCATGCAGATAGGTTGCATTTCATGCATTCTACCATTCCTCTTCATCTTTATAGCATCTCTTGAGCTTAGCATGAGGACATGCTAATGTTTAAGTGTGAGGAGGTTGATAAACCACTATTTTATGGTTTATCTTGTGCTCAATTGAGTGGATTTCATCAACTCTTTACACACTTATTCATAATATTTGCATGGTTTTATATTTCTTTCCTGATTTTGTGCTATGATTGAAAACATGCTTCTTTGATCTTATATTTACTTATTATTAATCCTCCCCTATTACCATTATATGCCTTGATATGTGTGTTAAGTGTTTTCAGAGATTACAGGGCAGGAATGGTTCAGAGGATGGAAAGGAAGCATACAAAAGTGGAAGGAATACAATAAGTTGGAGAAATTGTTAAGCTGTCTAGCCTGACCTCTTCGCACTCAAATGGCTATAAATTTAGCTACAGAGGTTCAAACGACGCGGTTCTAGTTGCGTTGGAAAGCTAACATTCGGGGCTTCGATTTGATATATAATATGCCATAGTTGCTCTGACGCTAGGTGACGCGAACGCGTGATCCACGCGGACGCGTCGCATATGCGAACTTCAATCCGCGCGGCCGCGTGGACGATGCCTTCACGTCACTTGTCCGCGACCTGAACGTACCAGAATACGCAGGGGGCGATTTCTGGGCTGTTTCTGACCCAGTTTTTGGCCCAGAAGCACAGATTGGAGGCTATAAAGTGGAGGAATGCATCCATTCTAAAGAGAGCTCGCATTTTTTTACTACTTTCCATGATTTAGGTTTAGTTTGAGAGAGGTTCTCTCCTCTCTCTCTTAGGATTAGGATTTAGGACTTCTCTTAGTTTTTAAGAGGGACTCTCGATCCAGGTTTTATGTTTCTTGTTTTAAGCTTCCCTTTTCACTTTTATTTATTTATTCCAGCACTTGAGTTGATTATTTACTTTTATAATTTAATTTATGAATTATTCCATTTTACAGATTGTTATTTGAATTAATGATATTTGAGGTATTTCAGTTATTGATTGCTTTCTTTTTAATTTATGTTATCATTGTTTCCAATCTGAAGACATTCTATTCCAGCAATTTACTTTTTTCCTTTTTGGTCTTGGTTAAGAAATCAGTAAGTCAACATTATTAAACTCAGCATAATTGATAATCGTTATCTTGCTAATTGAACTGAACTTCAATGATCCCAACTTTTTCTTAGGAAATAAATAGGATTCGAAGGTCAAACTAATTAGTCCCTTGACTTTTCTTTACTTTAGTAAAGGTTAACTAAGTGGAATTAAGATTCAACTTTCACTATTGTTGAGAGGAATAACTAAGTTGGACTTCCAATTTCTCTTACCTTGCCAAAAGTTTGCTTGCAGTTTATTTATTTCAATTGCCATTTACTCTACTTGTCATTCAAATCACTTGCTTCTCACCTTCTAAACCCCGATTACAACCTTTATAGCCAATAATAAGAACATACTTCCTTGCAGTTCTTTGAGAAGACGACCCGAGGTTTGAATACTCGGTTAACAATTTTAAAGGAGTTTGTTACTTGTGACACCCAAAACGTTTGTACGAAGGGATTTCTGTCGGTTTAGAGACTATATCTACAACGCGACTGTTTTTATGAACTTCTTTACTGGCAAAAATCTCTAACGTCACTCATTCACACACATTAGGATTAGTTTAGAGTTAGGTTCTAGAGAGAGAAACTTTTTTCTCTCTAGAATTAGGATTAGGATTAGGTTTAATTCTTAGATCTTGGTTTCAATTCATGCTTTTATCTTCTTCTACCTCTCAATTCATCATTCTTCTATTCTTTTGTTGTAATTTCCTTTATGTTGTTTCTATATTTTGTTGTAGATCTACTCTTGTGTCTTCTACTTTCTTCCAATTCAATTTGAGGTAATTCATAATAATTGTGTTCCTTTTGATTGTTGTTGTTAATTTCTTACATTCAATTGTTGTTAGATTCTATTCTTGCTATCAATTTACTATGCTTTTCTTTTGTGCCTTCCAAGTGTTTGATGAAATGCTAGGTTGGGTTTTAGTGTAGATTTTGTTCCTCTTAGCCTAGGTGGAGTGATTAGTGACGCTTGAGTCATCTAATTTCTTTGTTGATTGATAATTAGAAGTTGCTAATTTATTTGGATACCACTAAAGCTAGTCTTTTCCTTAGGAGTTGGCTAGGACTTGTGGAATCAAGTTAATTCATCCACTTGACTTTCTTCCATGGTTAGAGGTTAACTAAGTGATAGCAATGGACAATTTGTGGTCACAATTGAGGAGGATAACTAGGATAGGACTTCTAGTTCTCATATCTTGCCAAGAGCTTTGTTAATTGTTAGTTTATTTTCTTTGCCATTTATATTTCTTGTCTAAAATCTCAAAAACCCCAAACATACCTCATAACTAATAACAAGACATTTTATCGCAATTCCTAGGGAGAACGACCCGAGGTTCAATACTTCGGTTTATAAATTTAGGGGTTTGTACTTGTGACAAACAATCTTTTGTATAAAAGGATTAATGTTAGTTTAGAAACTATACTTGCAATGAGAATTCATTTGTGAAATTCTAAAGCGTCAAAATCCGTTAATCAAAATGGCGCCGTTACTAGGGAATTGCAATGGTGTTATGTTATTGGTTATTGTACATATGTGAATATTGTGAATAGCTTTATTTTTGGATTGCTTGTTAGTTTTTGCTAGTTTTAAGACTTTGTTTCATTCTTTCTTGTTAGATTTTGTTTCTTATCTTCTCTTTTCATTATGAATTCTCACTTTGGCTATGAGTGTGTGATAAACCACTATTTTATGGTTTATCTTGTGTTCAATTGAGTGGTTTTATCAAGTCTTTACCCACTTATTCATATTATTTGCATGATTTTACAATTCCATCTTAGTGTTACTCTATGGTTGAAAACTTGCTTCCTAGAATCTTTAATTTTTGTATTTTAATTCTCCTTTATACCATTCGATACCGTGATCCATGTGTTAAGTGTTTTAGGCTTTAAAGGGCAAAAATGGCTTAGGGAATGGAGAGGAAGATTGCAAAAATGGAAGAAACACAAGAAACTAAGGAGATAACCAGCGAGCATCGATGTGCACGCATGGCTCATGCGAGTGCGAGATATGGAGAAATTTGCAGCGATGTATGCGCGTGCCTGACGCGTACGCGTGGATTGGAGTCTACACAAACACGCGTGCACGTGACTGACGCGTATGCGTGACACGCCAAGACGACCAGCAACGCGTACACGTGACTGACGCATACGCGTGACATGCGCGATCTGCAGAAATAACAGAAAACACTGGGGGCAATTTCGGGCCAAGTTTTGACCCAGTTTTCGGCCCAGAAACACAGACTAGAGCCAGAAAACATGCAGAGACTCAACACACATTCTCATTAGCATAGTTTTAGTTTTTAGATCGGAATCTAGAGAGAAAATTACTCTTCCTCTAGGTTTTTTTTACATTCATAGTTTATTAGTTTTATGCTTTTGCTTTGTATATTGAAGAGTCATCACCTCCGTTGAAGATACTATTCTAGTTTGTTTTCTTACTCTTTTATTATTCCATATTCTTAATTCTTGTTTAGAGTTACAATTGGATTATTTTTAGAATTTATTAATGCAAAGGATTACTTTTACTTTTAACTGAATCGTAGTTATTGTCTATCATGTCTTCCTTTTATTCCTTATTTAATTCTATGCAAGTAATTTTCATGTCAATGGAGTAGATTTCCAACTTGACATGGGGGTTGATTAAAAGGAGACACTCAAGTTGGAATACTCAAGTGATTAGTTAAATTGAAAGTTAATGGCTAATTCTGTATTTACTAACGCTAGACCTTCCCAAGGGAGAGGACTAGGATTTGTGAATAAGAGTTAGCTCAATCACTTGACTTTCCTTTATTTAGTAAGGGTTAACTAAGTGAAAATAACAACCTCTTTACGCTACACTTAAAATAATTCCAACAAGGAAAGAACTTCCAATTAATCATTCCGCACCCATCAATTTTTGGCGCCGTTGCCGGAGAGTTGCAATTGTGTGCTAAATTATTAATTAGTGTACACATTTTTAATTTTTGTGTATTTTATTTTATTTTATTACCATGAGCTATATGTTTCTTTCATTGAATGACGCGTTCACTTCCTGATCCGAGCTTAGCCGCATTTGATCCTGAAATTGAAAGAACTCTTTCACGTATTATGCGGGCTCGGCGTAGGCTAGCCTCTGAGGGTGGTGAAGTAATTATTATCAATTCACCAGTCTCATCTGAGGGCGAATCTGAAGCGCTATCTGAGGAAGAAACAAGCTCCGTCTCTACTAATCTAGTTGATTTAGGCGTAGGTAACATGGCGGCAACCAGGAGGATCACTCTCTAGGAGGCAGGAGCCCCAGACTTTACTCTGCAACCGTATCAAGTGCATCACCCAAATTTGGCTGCAGATTTTGAACTGAAGACTGCACTAATCAACTTGATGCTCAAGTTTCATGGCTTACCTGCTCAGGAGCCTATCAAGCACCTAAGGGATTTTCAGACAGCCTGTTTTACTGTTAGGCATCATGGTGCAGATGAAACTTCTATTTTTCTGATTGCCTTCCCGTTTTCTCTTGAGGGAAAGGCGAGGGAGTGGTACTACACTCAACCTAAAGCGACCGTCACTAACTGAGATACGCTTAGGAAAAAATTCCTGGAAAAATACTTTCCAGCTGAAGTTATAGATAGATTGAGGAAAGAGATTTCCTGCATCATTCAAGGTGAATCAGAAACTCTTTATGAGTACCGAGAGCGCTTCAAGAATCTTCTGGACGCATGCCACCATTATATGATTGACAAGTTAGTGTTGATCAGCTACTTCACTCAAGGCATGAAGCCTCGGGATAAAACTACATTGGATGGTGCTAGTAGTGGTTCTCTAAAAAAGTACAAGACCGCAGATGAAGCATGGCAACTGATCAGTGACTTAGCTCAGTCCACTCGAAATCACAGGCACAGAAACAGCCACTCAAAGGCTGTTGCAGAGGTTTCCTCTAGCAGTGAGACTACTTCCGTCACACAAGCTATATGTGAAATGACCAACCTACTGAAGCAGATGCAATTGAATCAACAACAAACTCTGCCTCCCCTACCACAACAAATCCAACAGTTGATCCCCCAAAGAGTATGCGGAATTTATGCTGATTATAGTCATTACACTGATGAGTGCTCGCAGCTCAAACAAGAAGACAACACTGTGGTAGCTACTCATAACTTCTATGATCGCCCAAATCAAGGATACAATCAACAAGGCAGCAATTACAACCAAGGTTGGCAAGACAACTCCAACCAGGGATGGAGAGACCATTCCAACCAGGGAGGGAAGGATAATTCTAACCAAGGTTGGAGGGACAACTACAACAGAGGAGGCAGAGACAACAATGGAAATCAAAGGTGGAACAACAACAATAGGCAGCAGAATCAGAACCAGCCATACAGAGCACCTCACTTAAGGTAGTCCCAAGGACCCCAACACAACCAACAACAGGCCACTCAGATCACTTATCCTCCTTCCTCATCAAATGATGAGATGCTTCGTTCTCTTGCACAAGGACAACAAGACATGCAGACTACACTGAACTCTACTCTAAATGGTCTGAATGCCACTTTACAAGCTCTCGTCTCCCGGATAGATTCATTACCTACTCCCACCAACCAGTCTTCAAGCTCCAGTGGAATTCCTTCTCAACCCTTACCTAATCCCAAAGGTGGCATCAATGCCATCACCTTGAGGTCCAGAACCACACTACAAGAGAGGAACCAGGAGGAGCCAAACCCACAAGAACACGCCCCAGTTGAAGACTTAGTTGAAGTGAAAGATGCTGAAGAGGAAGAGGAAGTACAAGACATGGTTGAAGAAGAAGTAGTTCAGCCAAAGAATGGAGCACCAAAGGACACAGAGGCTGCAAGTGGCACCATTCCTATCCCATTTTCACACCTTGTAAGGAAGTTCAGGAAGCAGATGGAACTTGATCCCAAAATGGTAGAAATTTTCAAAAAGATTGAGGTAACTGTTCCCCTTTTTTATGTTATTCAACAAGTACCTAAATATGCAAAGTTTCTTGAATATTTATGCATACATAAAGATAAAATTAATGAACTAGAAACTATTCCTTTAGGTAGTTCTATATCTGCTTTAATGGGGGCTATACCTGAAAAATGTAGTGACCCAGGTCCATGCATGGTTAACTGTACCATTAGAGGTGTAATATTTTCTGACTACATGTGTGATTTAGGAGTGTGTGTTAGTATAATGCCATTGTCTATATATGATGCTTTGAGGCTCCCTCCCTTAAAAAGGTTGGAAGCTCATTTTGTGTTAGCAGATAAAAGCATTATTACAGTGGTTGAAATCGCTGAAGACGTGTTGGTGAGCATTAAAGGGCTCATATTTCCCATTGACTTCTATATTTTGGAAATGCCCCCTAATGACTCAGGAAGACCATCATCAATCCTACTTGGAAGGCCATTCCTGAAGACTTCGAAGTTCAAGCTGGATGCCTTCTCAGGAACTTACTCCTTTGAGATAGATAGCAGAGCTGTAAGTTTCAGTTTAAATGAAGCTATGAAGCACCCTCCAGAAGATCATTCTATCTTCCAGTGCGATATCATTGATGAAATTGTAGCTGAAGTTCACCAAGAAGAAGCAGAAGAGAGGCACATGGAGCAAGGTCTAAGTGTGGGGACACCCTCTGAACACAATGAGGATACTTTGCCATTATCACTAGCTCCAGATGATCCAGAGCCCAGCCATGAGCAGATAGTAGAATTAAAACCCCTTCCATCCCACCTCAAGTATGCTTACCTTGAGGATAATCAAAAGCTCCCAGTTATCATTGCAAGGGAACTCACTCCCCAACAAGAGGAGCAGCTGCTCATTGTGTTGAGAAAACACAAGAGAGCAATTGGGTGGAGCTTGGTGGATATAGTAGGAATTAGTCCTCGAGTTTGTGAGCACAGAATATTGTTAGAAGAGGGAGCAAAACCTGTCTGTCAACCCCAAAGAAGATTGAATCCCACCATCTTAGAAGTTGTCAAGAAAGAAGTGACCAGGCTACTTGAAGTAGATATCATCTACCCCATCTCAGACAGTGAATGGGTCAGTCCAGTACAAGTGGTGCCCAAGAAGTCTGGAGTCACAACAGTAAAAATGAGCATGGAGAGCTCCTGACAACTAGATTGTAGAATTTATGGAGAGTTTGCATTGATTATAGGCGTTGATGAGCGGATATTTTATACGCTTTTTGGGGTTAATTTCATATAGTTTTGAGTATGTTCTAGTTAGTTTTTAGTCTATTTTCATTAGTTTTTAGGAAAAATTCATATTTCTGGACTTTACTATGAGTTGTGTGTTTTTCTGTAATTTCAGGTATTTTTCTGGCTGAAATTGAAGGAGCTGAGCAAAAATCTAATTCAGGCTGAAAAAGGACTGCTGATGCTGTTGGATTCTGACCTCCCTGCACTCAAAGTAGATTTTCTGGAGCTACAGAACTCGAAATGGCATGCTTCCAATTGCGTTGGAAAGTAGACATCGAGGGCTTTCCAGCAATATATAATAGTCCATACTTTGCACAAGGATAGACGACATAAACTGGCGTTCAACGCCAG
Source organism: Arachis ipaensis (assembly GCF_000816755.2). NCBI lineage: Eukaryota > Viridiplantae > Streptophyta > Magnoliopsida > Fabales > Fabaceae > Arachis > Arachis ipaensis. Next base: position 73,414,328 of record NC_029792.2, read on the forward strand.
TTCTCTGCCCAATTCTGGCGTCCAGCGCCAGAAAAGGATCAAAAGCTGGAGTTGAACGCCCAAACTGGCACAAAAACTGGCGTTCAACTCCACAAATGGCCTCTGCACGTGAATTGATTAAATCTCAGCCCCAGCACACACCAAGTGGGCCCCAGAAGTGGATCTCTGCATCATCCATCATAGTTTACTCATTTTTTGTAAACCTAGGCTACTAGTTTAGTATTTAAACAACTTTTAGAGACTTATTTTGCATCTCATGACATTTAGATCAAAACTTTGTACTCTTTGACGGCATGAGTCTCTAAACCCCATTGTTGGGGGTGAGGAGCTCTGCTGTGTCTCGATGAATTAATGCAAGTAATTCTGTTTTCTATTCAACATGCGTGTTCCTATCTAAGATATTCATTCGCACTTCAACCTGAATGTGATGAACGTGACAATCATCATCATTCCCTATGAACGCGTGCCTGACAACCACTTCCGTTCTACTTTAGACTGAATGAGTATCTCTTAGATCTCTTAATCGGAATCTTCGTGGTATAAGCTAGATTGATGGCGGCATTCATGAGAGTCCGGAAAGTCTAACCTTGTCTGTGGTATTCCGAGTAGGACTCAGGGATTGAATGACTGTGACGTGCTTCAAACTCGTGAGTGCTGGGCGTAGTGACAGACGCAAAAGGATAGTAAATCCTATTCCGGTACGATTGAGAACCTGCAGATGATTAGCCGTGCGGTGACAGCGCACCTGGACCATTTTCACTGGAAGGATGGATGGTAGCCATTGACAACGGTGATCCACCAATACACAGCTTGCCATAGGAGGACGTGCATGCATGAATCAGAATACAGAGAAAAGCAGAGATTCAGAACACAAAGCATCTCCAAAACCCCAACATATTCTCCATTACTGCACAACAAGTAACCTTTAATCCATGCTCTCTTGTTTATTCGCAATTCAACTGATAAATATAATTGACTTCCTGACTAAGAATTACAAGATAACCATAGATTGCTTCAAACTAACAATCTCCGTGGGATTCGACCCTTACTCACGTAAGGTATTACTTGGACGACCCAGTGCACTTGCTGGTTAGTGGTACGCGTTGTGAAAAGTGTGATTCACAATTCGTGCACCAAGCGTCTCAACCAAGCTACTCGCAAGGATCACTACCCCTTGCCATTTATTGATCAGATGCTTGATCGCCTGTCAGGTAAATCCCATTACTGCTTTTTAGATGGTTATACAGGCTACTTTCAAATTCATATAGCTCCTGAAGATCAGGAAAAGACTACTTTTACAGGTCCCTTTGGAACGTATGCATATAAGAGGATGTCTTTTGGCTTATGTAATGCACCGGCTACTTTCCAAAGATGCATGACGAGTATCTTTTCAGATCTTATTGAGAGCTGTATGGAAGTTTCTATGGATGATTTCAGCGTATATGGTGATTTGTTTAACCTTTGCTTGGATAGTTTAGCTAGAGTATTAGACAGGTGTGTTAGTTCAAACCTTGTTTTAAATTTTGAAAAATGTCACTTTATGGTAAAACAAGGTATTGTACTAGGACATGTTGTTTTTAATACTGGTATTTTTGTAGATCCAGTCAAGGTAGATGTCATTTTTAGTTTACCTTACCCCTCCTCCGTGAGGGAAGTCCGTTCGTTCCTTGGCCATGCAGGTTTTTACAGGAGATTTATTAAGGACTTCAGTAAGGTAGCATTGCCTTTATCCAGACTGCTGCAGAAAGATGTTGAGTTTGAGTTCAGTGAGGATTGCATGCAAGCATTTGATAAGCTGAAAATCGCCCTGACTCAAGCTCCAATTGTGAGAGGACCAGACTGGAGCCAGCCTTTTGAGATTATGTGTGATGCCTCCAACCATGCAGTAGGAGCAGCGCTAGCTCAGCACGAAGGTAAGGATTCTTTCGTAATTGCTTATGCGTCTAAGACCTTAGACGCTGCTCAGTCTAGTTACACTACCACTGAAAAAGAGCTTTTGGCTATTGGTTTTGCTCTGGATAAATTCCGAGCCTATTTACTGGGTACTATAATGGTAGTGTACTCGGACCATGCAGCTCTAAAATATTTATTAGCTAAAAAAGAGTCCAAACTAAGGTTGATACGTTGGATACTGTTACTGCAAGAATTTGATTTAGAAATTAAGGATAGGAGTGGTAACTAGAATTTAGTGGCAGACCACTTGAGTCGCCTTGAGCACATTAAGGATGACTCCACTCCTATCAATGATGCTTTTCCATTTGATAGCTTGCATGCAGTATCTGAAGTAGTTCCTTGGTACGCACCTGTAGCTAATTATCTAGTTAGCCATACTTTCCCTCCAAATTTTACTAAACATCAAAGGGACAAGCTGAAAAGCGAGTCTAAATATTATATATGGGATGATCCATATTTATGGAGGTGTGGTGCTGACCAGGTAATTAGAAGGTGTGTGCCCCAATCAGAATTCCAGTCCATTTTAGAGGCCTGCCACTCTTCTGAGAGTGGAGGACATTTTGGCCCTTAAAGAACAGCTAGAAAAATCTTATACTGTGGATTTTAGTGGCCCACTCTTTTCAAAGATGCTGTTGCTTTTTGTAAATCTTGTTCCCCATGCCAAAGGTTTGGTAATATATCCAAGAGGGATGAGATGCCACAACAGATTATGTTATTCTGTGAAATTTTTTATGTTTGGGGTATTGACTTTATGGGTCCATTTCCAAACTCTAGTGGTTATCTTTATATACTGTTAGCTGTGGATTATGTTTCTAAATGGGTGGAAGCAATTCCTACCCGTACTGATGATGCTAACACTGTTGTTTTCTTTGTTAGAAACCATATTATATGTCGCTTTGGATCACCACGAGCAATCGTGAGTGATCAAGGCACTCACTTTTGTAACATGAGATTAGCAGGAATACTGAAGAAGCACGAGATTGTTCACAAAGTAGCAACAGCATACCATCCCTAGACCGATGGGCAAGAAGAGGTATCTAATAGAGAAATAAAGCACATTCTGGAAAAGATGGTCAAGCCCCATAGGAAGGACTGGAGCACCAGACTTGTTGATGCGCTCTGGGCATATCGGACAGCGTACAAGACACCCATTGGGATGAGCCCCTTCTGCTTAGTGTACGAAAAAGCTTGCCACCTTCCAGTAGAGGTGGAACACAAGGCTTTCTCGGCTGTGAGAGAGTGCATCATGGGATTCGAGCAAGCTGGTGCTGAAAGGAAGCTGCAACTGGCAGAACTGGAGACCCTTTAACTCGAAGCATATGAAAACTCCAGATTATACAAAGAGAAGATGAAGGCTGTGCATGACAAGCATATCAAGAGAAGAGAGTTCAGACCAGGAGATCTGGTTCTCCTTTACAACTCCAGGTTGAGACTCATGCCAGGAAAGCTGAGATCCAGATGGGAAGGTCCCTACAGAGTGGAGAAAGCAGAGCCATATAGCGTCTTCCACCTGCGTCATCCTTCAAGTTCCAATTGCATCAAGGTCAATGTACATCGCCTAAAGCTTTATCATGGTGAGAAGATGAGGGAACACAAAGAGCTAGAGGTATTCCTCTTGGAGGACCCACCAACAGAAGCAGAATGAGCTTGAAGACCGTCCAACTTAAGGACGTAAAAGCAAAGTACTAGGTGGGAGAAAACCCACCATGGTATGATCATTCCGTTTCAGTCTTAGTTTTATTTTATTTTATTCTACTTTATTTTTCTTAGTGACTCTTCTCATAATCTCTGCATATAGTCTGCATTTGCATTTGCATTCTGCATTAAAAAAAAGCACACGACGCACAAGCGTCACTGACGCGCACACGTCATGTGTGCATGCGAAGCAAAGAAGAAAGAAACAGAGAGTTACGCTGAATCATAGCTGGAGGCGTGCTTTAGGCACAAGCACGCCCAAGTGAACGCGTCCTTGACGCGTCCGCGTCACTTGCAAAATCAGCCTTCCACGCGTGCGCGTCACCCACGCGTACGTGTGGCCCTGCAAAATCGGCGTAAATGAGTGTATGGCCAGAGAGTTATGATGGTGTGGGCTGGAGTTGTGCTAGAAGCACAAACCCCATCACGCGTACACGTCCCTCATGCGTACGCATCATTTTTTCAATTCAAGCCATTCATGCGTGCGCGTCTCTGACGCGCACGCGTCGCCCTAAATTTTGGCAATGTGCGTATTGAAACAGAGAGTTGTGCGTGCGTAAGGCTGATCTCGTGCCAATAGCACAATTCAGGTCACGCAAACGCGTCCCTGACACGTCTGCGTCACTTGAAAATAGCCCAACCCACGCGAACGCTTGGTGCACGTGTCCGCGTCGCAAGCGACGCACAGTTTATCCAGATCAGCGCCAGAATTTCTATCTTTTCTTTCCTAATCCTAATTCTTTATTCCTTCTTACTTTATTCTTTCTTCTTCTTCTCTCTTTCTTCTTTATTCTTTCTTACTTTTTACTACTTTCTTCTATCCCTCTCCATCTTCTTCATCAAGGTTCTTTTCTTCTTTCCCTTTTTCCTTTTCCATTATTATTTTTATTTATGTTTTCTTCTTCTTTTTCTTTTTAATTTCATTATCTATGTTTTCTTAGTCTTTCTTTTTCTTTTTACATCCTTTTAATTGGTGTTAGAGATTTAATTGGGTAATTATGTTCTTCTATAATTGCTTGTGGATTATTAAGGAGTTGTTTGACAATTATCAATAATTATTTTTTGGTTGTTTTCATGTTCAAATTTAATACTTTCAATGACATATCTACCATGCACACTAAGTGTTTGTGAAAAAGCCCGTATGGCATTGTGCATTTTTAAATTATTCTATTTTTCTACTCTAATGCCTGTTTTTCACAAAATCCCTTTTAATATTTTATTGATTGAATATAATTGTCAATACAAACAGATTGTTAGTTTGAAACATTTGATAATCAAATTGGGCAATTAATGCCTGATCTAAGCTACTCATGCCTTTGCCAGCATGCCAATAAACATCTTGCATCTACTTGCCATAACATGCACTTGCTATATTCCCATTGATGAACTTATCACATGTAGTCGCGACCATGTGTTAACGACATCCTTCTTTACCTTGGCATTGATTATCACTTGTACCGTCCCTTCCTTGCTCTAACCCTTAGCTTTAAATGTTACTTACCTTTTCCCTTTTCAGGATGGCCACCAAGAAGGGTAAAGAGAAAGCTACTCCCAAACTACCGGCAAGGAAAGGAACGAAAAGAGCACTAGCTGCGGAACCATCTTCAACAGCAGTAAAGCCATCAACAAAGCGAGTCAAGAGGATCATCAAGGTTGATGAAAAAGAGAAAGCCTTTCCAGCAAAGGACACTGCGTAGTTCCCTAACCGCTACTGTGAGCAGATGTTCCCCATCCTGGCTGAGCGGAACTATAATAATGAGCACCTACTAATCCTCCCGACCCACATTGTTGAGTTTGTTAATCCCCGCATTGAGAGAAGACAATGGGGATTCCTACGGAAACAGCCACGGCAGGTTAATCTTTCATGGGTAGTTGAATTCTACTCCAATTTCCACATGCCAACCCTGCAGTCTGTCTATGTCTGTCAGAAGCAAGTCCCCATAACAGAAGAAGCTATTCAACGAGCTTTAGATCTTTCCCCTGCTCCAGAAGGATTGGACGCATTCCAAGAAGTCTTTTTTAAGCGCCAGGCATACCAATTTGACTGGGACACCGTCCTCAGAGTTATAGTACAACCTGGCAGTAGATGGGTCTGTGGATACCATCGATCCCAACCTAAAGGAATATTGGCTTCAGCACTCACCTTGGAGGCTCGAGTATGGGCACATATTATGTCCCACTACGTCTTTTCGAGCACTCACGAGTCCTCCTTCACTGCAGATATGGCTGTTCTACTTTGGTGTATCCTTACAGACCAGCCTCTCAACCTACCAAGACACCTCTGGGATGCCATGGGACACGTACAAATTGCAGGCAACCTACCTTTTCCCGCCTTGGTTTTAGATCTAGTCTCAGCTGCTGGAGTTTCCTACAAAGCTGGGGACACCAAGGCCATGATTCCACTGGATGATCAGTACGTCCCCAACGGGAAGTACATCAGACCTCCAGCAGCCACTATCAACCGAACCACAGAACCGCGGAAGATATCCCTTCTCCTTCCACATCACAAGAACCTTCAACAAATCAGCTACTCCTACAGATAATTCAGAGGTTAGACTGACTAGACCGGCAGGCAAAGCGAATGGAATGCCGTAACAAGCGCCAATTTACATACCTCAAGGAGCTGATTGTTGGCAACCACCCACCTGAAGAAGAATCAGACACTCCGGGCTCCACTTCATCTACTAACACAGGGAGCCATGACAATCCCAACTGTGGAGATGCTACTACCAGCCCCCCTTTGTTCCTGACTGATGGTACCGAGGACGGTGCCAAGCTTTAAGTGTGGGAAGGTCGGTCAGTACCTGACTTCCGGAGGTAAATGCTCTTTCTTAGAACCAATAAATTATTTATTTTTCTTTTTTAGGATAGGATAGATTTCATAGAAATAGGTGTTTGCATGCATGATGCCAGGGCATTTTGGCCAGTTTCACTGACCTTTTCTTTACTGTTTTAGGGTAGTTTCATGCATTTTCTTAGTTAATAAGCAAGTTTTGGGTAGATAATCACTTACATCTTGATTCAAGCAAACATTGTGAATTTTATATAATTTTTTTAGAATTACGCATGAATTGAGTGATAAAATAGATGATGCATGATCTCATGAGTTAGAACCTAGCTTTGATGCACTTTACTTGCTTGATTTCAGGACAAAGGAAGCAAGGAAGATGCCATGTTAATAGCCACGTTAGTCTAACTAACGTGACCATTAACGTGGAATGGGAACTAACTTGCAACGTTAATGAGAAAAGTGATCGCCAATAACACCTTCGTGAGCCATCATAACCCACGTTAGTTGCCACGTTAACTACATTAATGTGGAAGCTAACATAGAGGAAAAGTAAAGCTCCAACGTTTGTGGTAAAAGTGGATGCCACTAACATTGGAAAAATGGGCACACTTAGCCACGTTAAGAGTCATGTTAATTACATTAACGTGAACTCTAACGTGGAAGGAACAAAGAAGTGCCAACGTTAGTGACACTCACCTTTGTCACTAATGTTGGACCAAGCCACCATTAGCCACGTTAGTTGCCACGTTAGTTACATTAACGTGGAAGCTAACGTGGAGGAAAGAATTGATGAGCCAACGTTAGTGACACTCACCTTTGTCACTAACATTGAAGATGGCAATCACCACCACGTTAGTGGCCACGTTAATACAATTAACGTGAGGCACTAACGTGAGGAGGGGCGTTTGGAGCGTTAGTGACAAAGGTAAGTGTCACTAATGCTCTCGAGGCTGAGGCATGCCCACGTTAGGAGTCACGTTAGCTACACTAACGTGGACTCTAACGTAGGGAGGAATAGCAACAAGCAAACATTATTGGAAAAGGTGAATGTCAATAACGTTTGCGAAGGACCAAGAGGCAACGTTAGTGGTCACGTTAGTGCCACTAACGTTGAAGTTAATGTGGACCATCTTGGGTTAGGAACGTTAGTGAAAAAGGTGATCATCACTAACGTTCTCGAACCCACATTTTCACTTAACGTTAACACCACTAACGTCCTAACTAACGTCCATGCCTAACTCACACTTTCTCTGCAAGCAAAGCTGAGCCCACTGAAGACTGCAACTGCTTCAACTAAAGATCCAAAGGCCCATATCCAAGACTTGAAGAGCCAACTAGAAGATCAGAAGAGTAGTATATATAGGAGTAGTTTTGAACTAGTAAGGAGGAACTTTTGGGGCATTTTGGAGAACTACACTTTGTATATTTTACTTTCTCTGCAACTTCTAGTTTTAGTTTTCATAATGTACTTTACACTTACGCTTTCCATTCCCAGAGCTATGAACAACTAAACCCCTTTCATTGGGTTAGGGAGCTATGTTGTAATTTGATGGATCAATAATAGTTTTCATTATTCTTCTTCTTTCTTTTCTCTTGATTTTACTAGAAAGCTTTCAATCTTCATCCTATTGGGTAGTTATCTTGGAAAAGAAGCTATTCATACTTGGATCTCTTCGGACCTTGGAAGAGGAATGAAGAGATCATGCTAGAAATACTTTCTCATGTTGGACCAAATTGGGGTTTGGATGGATATGGTGACATATAATCCTACCAGTACTTTGATTTGGGAATACATGTGCTATAATCAGTGACCATACTTCATCTCTTCTCATGAGCAATTAGACCAAGGAATTGGCTATTGATCAAGATTTGAGAGATTGGGTTGCCAAGGAATTGGAATCCAATCACTTAAGATTGTCAAGGAGATCAATGAATGCATTGATTGAGGAGGAGATGAGAATGAACTTGATCCGAAGAATACAACATCTCCTGAGCCCAATGAATCCCCAATTTTTGATCTTACCCATTCTCTTTACTTTCTGCCTTTTACTTTTATGTTCATCTTCCCCATTCCCCATTTAAGATTCTGCAATTTACTTTCTTTCATTTACATTCAGTCCTTTATTTCCAGGAATTACATTTTCTGCTATTTACGTTCCCGCCATTTAATTTCCTGCAATTCTCCAATCAAATTCTGCTTAGCTCAACTAGAACATTCTTCCAATTAAAGTTGCTTGACCAATCAATCCCTGTGGGATTCGACCTCACTCTATTGTGAGTTTTTACTTGACGACAATTCGGTATACTTGTCGAGGGAAATCTGTTGAGAGACAAGTTTCCGTGCATCAATGCATGTTCTATTTGGTTGAAAAATAACAAGTTTCTTTTCATGACTCTATTTTGAAAAATTTTGCTAATTTAAAATTGAAAAAAAAATCTATGTTAAACTTGTTTGAAGACTGTAAATTGGAACATGGTTTAAAGTTAGAACACATAACCTGTGAGATTTGAGCTTAATTACATGGTTACATTATTTAACCATAATATTTTATTCTTGTGTGTTTTCTTCTCTGTGATTGTAATCTATATTTTGTTCCAGTCTATATGTCCAATGTTTAATGTGTTATATGCATGCATATGATTGAGGCCATTTTTTATTAGCTCACTTATCCCAAATAGCCTACCCTTTTATGTCACCTTTGTTAGCCACTTTGAGCCTTTTTATCCCAATTGTTCTATAATTTACCACATCACTAGCCTTAAGAGGAAAAATAATTAAATACCCCAAATTGAATTTTTGGTTAGCTTAAGATAGAGATTTTGTATCAACTTAAGTGTGGGAAAAACTGTGGGAACTTGGGTTAATGAAAGTGTACAGTGCTTAAATGATAAAATATTGAGAAATTGGATACCTACTCATGTAAGACCAGAAAAATTAAAAATCCATGTGCATTAATATATTATGTTTATTAAAAAAATCCAAAAATATTCAATAAATAAGTAAATAAATAAGGGGACAAAATTATCCCAATGCTAAGTTAAGTTAATGAAAAGATCAATACATATGTGATACAAATTAAAAGAAGAGTTGATGCATGAGTAAGTAATGCAATAGTGAAAATTTTGGGTAGCTAGGCATGAATTTAAAAGTATAAAGAGTGTATGTATAGGTAAGAGCTTAAGATAATCAAGGATTCAATTTATAGCTCACTTAGCCATATATATACCCTCACCTTTACCTTAGCCCCATTACAACCTTGAAAAGACCTCATGATGTTTGCATTGGTACATTAAATACTTGTTGATTGATTAGGTGAAGAACAAAGTTTAGAAAGCATGACTAGAGAAGAGTAGAGTGATTACCCTATACACTTGAGTGTTTAGAGTGCATATACACCATCAGTGAGGGTTCAATGCTTGATTCTATGTTTCCTGCTTTCATGAGCTGTCTTCTCACAAGTTTACTTGTCTTTTATTGTATAATTTGAATTAGTCACTACAAGAAAATAAGCCTTTTGCCACGCTTTTAAAGCGTGCCAAAAAGTGCAAAAAAGCGTACCGATAGCTTTTCGCCACGCTTTTTGAGCTATCGGCACGCTTTTGAAAGGGTCACATCGCCAGGGTGCCGATTGCTCTATCGCCACGCTTTTGTCAATCTATTGGCACGCTTTATTTTTCGCCACGTTTTTTTCTATTGCCACGCTTTTGTATTATCCTATGGCCACGCTTTAAAAGCGTGCCAAAAAATGGACATATCACCACGCTTTTAAAGCGTGCTCATTAGTTTGGCTTTGGCTACCCTTAAAAAATGTGCCGATAGGTGAAGATATGACTACACTTTTGAAACATGCCGATAGAAAAAGCTATTGCTATGCTTAATAAGCGTGCCAATAGGGGTTTTTTTTCAGTTATTGCCACGTTTTTTTAACGTGCCCGTTGACTCAACTATACAATATGGCCACCCTTTTTAGGCGTGGCTATAAGTTTATTCAATAACCTATTCTTCTTTTCTAATCTTCCTAATAAAACCTTGCAAATTAAAATTCATATATAATTTTAAATCATAATGTATGTGTGCCTTTATATTTGTATTTTTATTATTGAGAGAATATATAAAATAAGAAAGAAACTGCATATACCAATAGGAAGGGAATAATTTTGATGCACACCAATATTTTATAGACATTATTCCACAAATAAGTTCAGTTTCTCAAAGAGAAATTGCTATAGACATTATTCAATAACCACTATTTGCTACTCAACAGAAAAATAAAATAAAATGAAAAAAAGAATTCCACGTTGGTCCTGGCCTCCACTCTGCTCAACAATTGTCATGGCCATTTCAACAATTGGTGCAAATAAAGTGGGATCTAAAATAAATCCATAAGTGTGATTAGGCTCAGTACTACAATACCTAATATGATTCATCAGAGATCCCAGAAGATTAATATAACCTGCAAGTCAAATATGAGGAATAATTTCCCTATACCAACTCAACACTTCCTCAAAACCATTGCAAAACCCGTCATCTGGATAGAAGCTGAAGACATCTTGATCATGTGTTGATGCTGCCATGATATTATAGCATCAACTATTAAAAATTTTAAACTTCAAAGAACAATTATATAACGGAACTAGTATTAGCTTTGAGAGAGATACCATCTCCAAATCCAAAACAAGGAATCAAGTTATCCTCATCAAATGTAGCCAATGTTTTCTCAAGAATAGATATTGCTTGTTCATATGGATTTGGAACATTTCCAGTGTGATGCAAGCTTTTTCGATTAAATGAATTCTTTCCTGCAAACATTATTCAGCAAACTTTTCGGTAAAGCACAATGCATAGCTTCCAACTATAGCTTAAAAGTATATAAGATCTTACCTGTCCATTCATTGCTCTTAGTAAAATCGATACCAAGAATAAGATTAGAAGACTCAAGGCCTGCCCGTGCAAGAGCCTCAGTCACCTATATAGAAATATAAGCATGGAAAATACTAGAATGTTAATTAAAATTAAAATTTAAAATAATGTTACAGAATCACCAGTTTTCTTAAAATATACACAAGAAAAAGAGAAAGGAGCACCATCATTGACAAAGGAATTTGAAGAATGCAAGGGAATACTATCACAAGCTAGGTAATGCTTAATCATATTAAAAAAATGCGCTCATCAAATCTACATCTCTAAATTCATCAGGAGTATGTATGTTTTTCCTCAGTGTATTCAGTTTATTGAAACTCAACGGCCACAACTGGAAGCTAGATGAACAGATAGCCATTCACCAATAGTTTTAAGGGCAAAGCATGACAAGCTACTTTACAACCTACTGACTCTTATAATCCTAAAATCCTAATGATTAACTCAAAAAATGAATAATGCCTGCAATTCAGAAGTCAATTACACAGTTCATGATATTAGTGCAGATCAGCATCAGCTAATGAAAATAAATCAGCATCAGCAATTCTCGAATACTTCCTCTCTAACTTCCTTCTATTGTCGGGGCGGGTGACTTCGCCGCTAGTATAAGATTGTTCATGGCCACAATTTTGAGTAGGAGGAGGAGGAGCATAATAGGGTTGCGCTGTCGGATAAGGAGTTGGTTGTGGCTCATACGCATGACTCCCCTGACCATAAGCTGGCTGAGGATATGAATTCCAGGAAGACGAAGAGGAACCTGAATGGCCATATGAACTCTGCCTCCAATTATTGTCCTACTATATAATAAAAAGGAAATTAATGTACCTAATTTTTTCTAATTTATTGTAATGAAAGAAAATTAATTAAGGAGGGGATATGATGATTGACCATAGCCCAGCCTGTGAAATAAATCAATAATTCAATGATTAAAAAAACTATGAAATAAACCAATTTAGTATTTGTACTTCAGCGATTTCTTTGAATTCTTGTTTTCACCTTCAATGCCCTGTAGAATGTTCAGCCCATACTTAAGGCTTAACCAATAAAATGTAAAAATAAGTGTTAAAATTTCAGATTAAAGTCCAGATCAGTTCAAGGACATTTGCTAAACAAACAGAGGAATCAAAACCATGCTCGAATTCTCAGGAAACAGCTCAAATTCTCAGGAAACAGAGGAATCAAAATTTTTACAAACAATTAATCACAGTTGCAGTTTTATTTACCTCTTTTTACTATGTAATATGAAGAATGAGTTTTAATAATACCCATGCACCCCTTCAACAAACTAAAGCATGCATAACAAGCATTTGTTATAGAAACATTTTGACAAGTATAGTAACCATCAATTAAGACATTTGTTTCCTGTTTAGAAAATCTTAATATCAAGGTAATATCAAGGTAGTATAGTACCATTTTTCTTGCCAGAACATGCAATACGACCCCCAATGCTTAGCCCATCAATACAGTTCATGGCAGCAACCCTTATAGCCTGAAATGAAATTCAAAAGATTGAAAGAGAAGATTTATTAGTGTCACTATTATTATCCTTGGCCAATGTTGAATACAAAGGACATACAAACCAAATAATACCATTCTGTATCTGTGAGATCCTTCGGAGACAGTGCTGCCGAAGGCCTTTTGGTTTGAGGGCTGGCTTCTACAGCTTTGAGGGACTTGTATAACTCTCGAAGCTGCTCACTCCGCTGCAACCCTATCTGATCAGAATTGAGTTCCACTCCTTGACCTGTCTTCCTTGTCTTAATGTCTCCATTGTAATATCCTTCCCCCCAACTCAACACCCTGCTAAATGGGCACCATGAATAGAAAGAAATTAATTTTGAATAGTAGTATTATTGAATTGTGGTGTTGTCTAAGAAGCTATTGTATTGAGTTGTTCATATTAGAGAAGAAGAAGCAGAAGAAGAAACAAGTCATGATGTGTCTCGTCATATGAAGTCCATTGAGGTATTTTCACAAACAACAGATATTCAAGAAACAGAAAATGAACAAAAATCACAAAACAGAACTAAAATTCAAGGAAACAGTTAGTTAGAAGTTAGTACATGGGTTGGGTAGATGAAGTAAACCAGAATATTGCATAGCTCCACTGGATGCTTCTCACAGACAAAGCATGCTGTTCTTTGAAGTTCTCCGGTAACATTTCCTTGTTCTTTGGGTTCCGGAAAACATTAATCAGCGTTATGGTGAGGGTTGAAATGAAGAAATTGGCGGAGGGTTGAAATAGAGAAACAAAAAGGGATTAAATCTGTACCTTCTTGTGTTACGATAAGGGTTGAGCACCGATTGAGGGAGGAACGACGATTGAGGGAGAGGCAGCGACGATTGAGTCAGCGTCGACGGAGGTAAGGTTTGAGCGAGAGAGAGAGTGAGTGCCGATGGAGGCCTTGCGAGCGAGAGTGAATGCCAACGGAGTGATATGAACTTTCACAAGACAAGGCTGGGTTCGATCGAAGATGGATGAATGACGCTAAGGCTGGGTTCGATCGAGAAGATGAAGCTGACGGCGCCTTAGCTTTTAAGGTTCGATCGAGAAGATGAACGCTGAATTTTTAGGGTTTCATTGTTTTTAGTTAGTGTGTAAGTTAGTGGGGAGTGGATCCTCTCCAGTGAATAAAAAATTGGATGGTGTGCAGTGTTTAATCTAACCATTCACCACATTCTCTCTCTTATTTATTTCTGGTTCCACTATTAAAATCAATGGTGAGAGATTGCACTGTATTTTATCAAGTATTAAAAAAACTGGAGAGGATCCATTTCCTAAGTTAGTGTGTGTTGTAATGTTGTTGGGTAAAAATAGTTAAGTGTGGGAAAAATAGGTGGGAAAAATAGTTAAGTGTGGGAAAAATAGGTGGGAAACTAAATTTTAGGGGAGAGAACTATATCGGCACTATTTTTTACTGTGCCAAAATAAACAAGGTATAGCCACGCTTTTCAAGCGTGCCGGTTTCTTTCTATGGCCACGCTTTTTAAGCGCGGCAAAAATAAAGCGTGGCCAAATATCAAATCAGTGGCCATTCTCGTAAAAGCGTGCTGATTTCTCTCTATGGGTACGTTTTTCAAGCATGGCAGTAAGAAAGCGTGGCCAAATTTCAAAAGTGGCCACCCTCGTAAAAGCGTGCCGATTTCCCTCTATGGCCACGCTTTTCAAGCGTGGCAAAAAAAAGCATGGCCAAATCACAAATTAGTGGCCACCCTTGCAAAAGCGTGCCCATAGACCACTTTTGGGCATGCTTTAAAAGCGTGGCATGAAAAAAGGGTGCCGATAGGCCTTTTTTCTTGTAGTGAGTGATATTTGATTGATGTTGTCTTGAATAACCTATTTATTTTTAACCAAGTAAACAGAATTATCTTAGCATATAGTTGCATTCATACATAGGTTGCATTGCATTGCATGAGTCTTACTTTTCCCTACTCATTTATTTTATCTCCTTGAGCTAAGCATGAGGACATGCTAATGTTTAACTGTGGGGAGGTTGATAAACCACTATTTTATGGTTTATCTTGTGTTCAATTGAGTGGTTTTATCAAGTCTTTGCCCACTTATTCATATGATTTGCATGATTTTACAATTCCTTCCTAGTGTTACTCTATGGTTGAAAACTTGCTTCCTAGAATCTTTAATTTGTGTATTTTAATTCTCCTTTATACCATTCGATGCCGTGATCCATGTGTTAAGTGTTTCAGGCTTTATAGGGCAGGAATGGCTTAGGGAATGGAGAGGAAGCTTGGAAAAATGGAAGGAACATAAGAAACTAAGGAGATAACCAACGAGCATCGACGCACATGCATGGCTCACGCGAGCGCGCGATATGGAGAAATTTGCATCGACGCATGCGCGTGCCTGACGCGTACGCGTGGATTGGAGTCTGCACAAAGACGTGTGCACGTGACTGATGCATACGCGTGACACGCCAAGACGACCAGCGACGCGTACGCGTGACTGACGCGTATGCGTGACATATGCGATCTGCAGAAATAACAGAAAATACTGGGGGCAATTTTGGGCCGAGTTTTGACCCAGTTTCCGCCCCAGAAACGCAGACTAGAGCCAGGGAACATGCAGAGACTCAAGACACATTCTCATTAGCATAGTTTTAGTTTTTAGATCGGAATCTAGAGAGAAAATTACTCTTCATCTAGGTTTTCTTTACATTCATAGTTTATTAGTTTTATGCTTTCTCTTTGGATATTGAAGAGTTATCACCTCCGTTGAAGATACTATTATAGTTTGTTTTCTTACTCTTTTATTATTCCATATTCTTAATTATTGTTTAGAGTTACAATTGGATTATTTTTAGAATTTATTAATGCAAAGGATTACTTTTACTTTTAACTAATTCGTAGTTATTGTCTATCATGTCTTCCTTTTATTCCTTATTTAATTCTATACAAGTAATTTTCATGTCAATGGAGTAGATTCCCAACTTGACATGGGGGTTGATTAAAAGGAGACACTCGAGTTAGAATGCTCAAGTGATTAGTTAAATTGGAAGTTGTTGGCTAATTCTGTATTTACTAACGCTAGACCTTCCCAAGGGAGAGGACTAGGATTTGCGAATAAGAGTTAGCTCAATCACTTGACTTTTCTTTATTTAGTAAGGGTTAACTAAGTGAAAATAATAACCTCTTTACACTACACTTGAAAGAATTCCAACAAGGAAAGAACTTCCAATTAATCATTCCCCCAGTCAAGGCCTTTTATTTAGAATATTATAAATCTCTTTTAATTTACATTGCTTTAATTTACAATCATATGCTTGTGCCCATTGCCTAAACTCAAAATTCTCAGAAAACTCCTGATTAATAAATTAGCACCCTCTTTGTCAACTCGTTGGGAGACGACCTGGGACTCATACTCCCAGTATTTTTATTCTAAATTTTTGTGACAACTTTTCTAAATTGATGAGGCAGATTTTTGCTGGTTAAGAGCTATACTAGCAACGTATTTCCTATATTGAATTCTTAATTGGTCAAATTTTCGCACCCGTCAGTGTGATTACAACTATGTTGTAGGATATGGGAACTACAATGAAGATATGCATCAAGGATGGGATAACCAAAGGTGGGAGGAGCATATGCATATGATCAATTCTCTTGGCAACAACCTCCACCAATGCACTATGAACAAGAGCCATTATATGATGCATACCAATCCAATGGCTATGGTGAATCTCCTTGTGACTTTCAAGAACCACCACCATATGCCTATGAATCATATCCTCAACATGAACCTCAACCACACTCACAAGCCTATTTTCACCAAACGCCTCCATATGACCTTGATCCATATCCACCATACCAACCACCTTTTGAACCACATGAGCCATACATGGAACTACCATTTCAATATCCATACTCCCAAGTACCACCTCAATATACACCACCATACCCTTACCAAGAAGAACCACCTTTGTATTATGAACCCTTTCTCCAAGACAATGAACCCTCCTATCCACTCCAATCACCAATGGATAAAATCTTTGGCCTTATACTTCAAGGGCAAGGAGAAATGCAAAGGAAAACATTAGAATTTGTGGCTACCTTGACCAAGGTAGTAAGCACTTTAGCCTCCCAATGCTTGAGAACTCAAAGCACTCCCATGGTTACATGTGGAGAATTAATTGAAGAGCATAGCATGAAGGAGAGATTGGAAACTCCGGTGGAGAAGGAGGAATGCCACTTTGTGTTAGAACAATTGGAGAAGCCTATGATCATTGAAGAAGAGGAAGAAGTGGTTGAAGACTTAGGAGATGCGAAACCTCCTTGGGAAGCTAAAATCATAGAAAACCTCTCCAAGACTATTGAATTTGATGTTGAGGAGGAGAGTGCACAACCTCCAAGACAATTGTTGAAGGAAGACTTGGAAAGAATGGAGCAAAACTCGAGTTCCCTTGGAGATGAAGATCATGCATCAAATCTACTTGGTGGTGAATCCTTTGAATTTGAATAACCTTCTCCCAATGAAATGGAAAGCAATGTGAAGGTAGATTTCTCTCTTCCTCCTATTTATGATTTGAGTGATGGAGAAGAGTTAGATGAAAATGATGAATAAAGGATTAAAAGTGAAGAAGTTTATGAAGAGGTGGAGGCAATCAGGGAAGAATATAAGGGAGTAGAGCTTGCAAGGACATTGAAGATACCTCTCCCCAAGCTATCACCATCCATTCTTTTGTTCAAGTGGGTAAATTCCTTATACTTAAGCTTTATCATTTCCCTTGAATATGGTTTGCTTGAAACGGATGGTCAACTTAGACATATTTGTGGCTTTAAGAGTAAAAGGGAGATGATTAGTGGTTGGAATTGTAAAGGTTGGTATAGAGTTAGATCGCTTGCGTCTAGGAGAATGCTTGGTCACTTCATTGAGAATTCATCATGCCTACCACCCACATGGATCAATGATAGTCAACTTCAAGATGGGTGTGAAAATAAAGTGTGGGATCCCGGATTACAAGAAGAAGATCAACTTTGGGAGCCCCGAGCTTTTGAAGAACTCCATCAACACTTGGCTCAATCCATAAGAAATCTTGGGGCACAATGAAGAACCAAGCATTGGTGGGAGTTCCAAGATAGCTTCAAGCACAAGACACCTTGGGAGGAGAATTGCCTTCGAGCTTGTAACTCTTTGTGAATTGCATGATTTGGCCACCATGTAATTTCAATCCTTTTCCTCGATTAGGCAATTTCTTGATGGATGTTGTACATTTACCTCAATGCATTGTATTTCATGATCATATGCATCCATATGCGTTTAGCTTGAATGCTTTCATGCCTCTTTAATGCTTGTTTTACCTTACAAGTTTACTTAAAGCATCTCAAGTACACTAGGATAAGTGAAGTGCATGCTTCTTTTGTGACATCACTTTTTATGCTAATGTGTGTTCTAAAAGGTGCCTAATTTAGGACTCACATCCCTACTTTTATAAATGTCACACTATTTCACTCACTCGATTCTAGTGATTACTACCTCATTCCAACAATGTATGCTTCCTTGCTTATGTATTTTCTCATCTTATGGTGTTATTTTCTATTTTTTCATGATTGAAGCACCACAAGCAAAAATGGAAGCAAGACAAAGAACACGCAGCAACCGGTTGATCTACCAGCTGAAGGTGGCAATCCGAAAAGTCGCCGTACCCCCTTGCTCATCTTTAAATGCACCGAGGACGGTGCAAACTTTTAAGTGTGAGGAGGTCGTCCGACCGTTCGGCGATTTTGGGTGACAAATTTCTAATCTCAACACGTTTGCATTTCATTTTAGGGTTTTAGGATTTTTACTTGCAATTTCTTATTTTTGCATATATATACACAATAAGCTTAGTCAAAATAATGAGATTTTTCAAGATTTCTGTCTATAGGGCATCTCAATTGATTTGAGTGAAAACTTTTCATAGGACTTGCTTAAATTATATATATATATAGTGGATCATGTTTTTGAGCTAAGA
Source organism: Arachis ipaensis (assembly GCF_000816755.2). NCBI lineage: Eukaryota > Viridiplantae > Streptophyta > Magnoliopsida > Fabales > Fabaceae > Arachis > Arachis ipaensis. The sequence continues at coordinate 73,433,148 of NC_029792.2, forward strand.
ACACAAGCAAGTGAGATTTGAGCCTAATTGTGTGGTTACATTATATAGCCACTTATTTTTCCTTCTTGTGTGCATTATTTTCTTTCTATTTTTGTAATTTTTGATTTGTTTGATTCTCTGTGTCCATTATTTTGTGTAGACATGCATTTAAATGATTGAGGCCATCATTTCATCTAGCTCACTTACCCAAATAGTCTTACCTTTTACCTTCCATTGTTAGCCAACTTTGAGACTATGATTAACCCACTTGTTCTTAATTTAGCACATTACAAGCCGTAAAGTGAAAAATAATAAATTTCCTTTATTTGCATCTTTGATCATCTTAGGCTAGCGTGAGTGTATATCATTCAAGTGTGGGAAAACCTGGGACATGATGCATGGAAACTTGTCTCTCAATAATTTCCCTCGGCAAGTATACCGAATTGTCGTCAAGTAAAAACTCACAATAGAGTGAGGTCGAATCCCACAGGGATTGATTGGTCAATCAACTTTAATTAGAGGAATATTCTAGTTGAGCTAAGCAGAATTTGATGTGAGAGTTGCAGGAAATTAAATGGCGGAAAGTAAATAGCTGAAAAAGTAAATGTTGGGAGTAAAGAGCTGAATATAAATGACGGAAAGTAAATTGCAGAATCTTAAATAGGGAATGGGGAATTTAGCATGAAAGTAAATTGCAAGATGTAAGTGAAGTTTTACCCAAAACTTGCTTATTTCCTAAGAAAATGCATGAAACTATCCTAAAACAGTAAAGAAAAGGTCAGTGAAACTGGCCAAAATGCCCTGGCATCACGACATTGGTTGAATAAAAGGGTAGTTTTGTATTTTTTTTGTAAATATTGGGAATTGGGTACATGCTCAAGTGTTAATTAAAATGTATAGATCTTATGCATTGATATCTGATGAGCGGATAATTTATACACTTTTTGGCATTGATTTTAGTATGTTTTTAGTAGGATCTAGTTACTTTTAGGGATGTTTTCATTAGTTTTTATGTTAAATTCACATTTCTGGACTTTACTATGAGTTTGTGTGTTTTTCTGTGATTTCAGGTATTTTCTGGCTGAAATTGAGGGACTTGAGCAAAAATCAGATTCAGAGGTTGAAGAAGGAATGCTGATGCTGTTGGATTCTGACCTCCCTGCACTCAAAATGGATTTTCTGGAGCTACTAAACTTGAAATGGCGTTCTTTTAATTGCATTGGAAAGTAGACATCCAGGGCTTTCCAGCAATATATAATAGTTCATACTTTGCCCAAGTTTAGACGACGCAAACTGGCGTTCAACGCCAGCTCTCTGCCCAATTCTGGCGTCCAGCGCCAGAAACAAGCTGCAAAGTGGAGTTCAACGCCCAAACTGGCACAAAAGCTGGCGTTCAACTCCAAGAAGAACCTCTACACGTGCAACATTGAAGCTCAGCCCAAGCACACGCCAAGTGGGCACCAGAAGTGAATTTATGCATCAATTACTTACTTTTGTAAACCCTAGTAGCTAGTTTATTATAAATAGGACCTTTTACTATTGTATTAGACATCTTTGGTCTCAGTTTTAATCAATTGTTCATCTTAGGAGACTATTGATCACGTTTTAGGGGCTGGCCTCTCGGCTATGCCTGGACCTTTCACTTATGTATTTTCAACGGTAGAGTTTCTACACTCCATAGATTAAGGTGTGGAGCTCTGCTGTTCCTCAAAGATTAATGCAAAGTACTACTGTTTTCCTATTCAATTCATCTTATTTCGCTTCTAAGATATTCATTCGCACTTCAACCTGAATGTGATGAACGTGACAATCATCATCATTCCCTATGAACGCGTGCCTGACAACCACTTCTGTTCTACATTAGATTGAATGAGTATCTCTTAGATCTCTTAATCAGAATCTTCGTGGTGTAAGCTAGAATGATGGCGGCATTCAAGAGAATCCGAAAATTCTAAACCTTGTCTGTGGTATTCCGAGTAGGATTCAATGATTGAATGACTGTGACGAGCTTCAAAATCACGAGTGCTGGGTGTAGTGACAGACACAAAAGGAGGGTGAATCCTATTGCAGCATGATCGGGAACCTCAGATGATTAGCCGTGCCATGACAGGGCATCTTGGACCATTTTCACAAGAGGAGGGGATGTAGCCAATGATTTACATAAGTATTTCTATCCTTCTTTTATTACTAAATTTCGAAAACTACATAACTATTCAAAATTTTTCAAAATCTTTCAAAAATTTCTCATCTGTTTTCGAAAAAAAAATTGTTTTCAAAAATAAATTTTTCTTCAGAATTTTTAAGAATGAATTCTAGTGTTTCATGAAACATGTGAAGCCTGGCTGGCTCTAAAGCTATGTCTAAATTCATTTGGACTAAGGCTTCCAATTTGTTATCAAGAGCAAGCTAGTTGTTGCCAATCCAGCTGCTACTGTTCCTGATTTACATACTAAAGCTTGGCTGGCTATTAAGCCATGCCTGACCCTTTGATTGGAGCTTTAGACTAAAGAGCATAAGATTCCTGGAATTCATATAAAAAAAATTTTGGAATCCTTATTTTTCTTTTTCAAAATTATTTTCGAAAAAAATTTAAAAGAAAATAAAAAAAAATCATAAAATCATAAAAATAAAAAATATTTCATGTTTCTTGTTTGAGTCTTGAGTCATGTTATAAGTTTGGTGTCAATTGCATGTTCATCTTACATTTTTCGAAAAAAATTCATACATTCATAGTGTTCTTCATGATCTTCAAGTTGTTCTTGGTAAGTCTTCTTGTTTGATCTTTGCATTTGCATGTTTTGTGTCTTTTCTTGTTTTTCATATGCATTCTTGAATTCTTAAGGTCTAAGCATTAAAGAATTCTAAGTTTGGTGTCTTGCATGTTTTCTTTGCATTAAAAATTTTTCAAAAATGTGTCCTTGATGTTCATCATGATCTTCAAAGTGTTCTTGGTGTTCATCTTGACATTCATAGCATTCTTGCATGCATTCATTGTTTTGATCTAAAAATTTCATGCATTGCATAATTTTTATGTTTTTCTCTCTCATCATAAAAATTCAAAAATCAAAAAAATATCTTTCCTTTTTCTCTCTCATCAAATTCGAAAATTTGAATTGACTTTTTCAAAAATTTTTAAAATCTAGTTGTTTTTATGAGTCAAATCAAATTTTCAATTTGAAAATCTTATCTTTTTCAAAATCTTTTTCAAAAATCAAATCTTTTTTTTTCAATTTTTTTAGTTATTTTCGTAAATTTCAAAGATATTTTTCAAAAATATTTTTCTTAATTTTACATCATATTTTCGAAAATAACATCATCAATTAATGTTTTGATTCAAAAATTTCAAGTTTGTTACTTATTTGTTGAGAAAGATTCAAACTTTAAGTTCTAGAATCATATCTTATGATTTCTTGTGAATCAAGTCATTAATTGTGATTTTAAAAATTAAATCTTTTTCAAAACTAATTTCAATCATATCTTTTCAAAAATATCTTCTTATCTTATCTTTTTCAAAAAATTGATTTTAAAATATCTTTTCTAATTTCCTAACTTCTTATCTTTTCAAAATTTGTTTCAACTAACCAACTAACTTTTTGTTTGTTTCTTATCTTTTTCAAAACTACCTAACTAACTCTCTCTCTCTCTCTAATTTTCGAAAATCCCTCCCCCCTTTTTCAAAATTTCTTTTTAATTAACTAATAATTTTAATTTTTTTATTTTAATTTTCGAAAAATTACTAACCGTTTTCAAAAACCATTTTCGAAAATCACTAACTCTTTTTCAAAAATTATTTTCGAAATTCTCCCTTTCTCATCTTATTCTATTTATTTATTCATCTACTAACATCTCTTCCTCACATCACTCACCAAATTCGAACCCCCTCTTCTATCTGTATTCGAATTTTTTTCTTCTCCTCTTCTTCTACTAACAATAAGGAACCTCTTTACTGTGACATAGAGGATTCCTCTTCTTTTCTTTTTCTCTTCTCTTTCTTATGAGCAGGGATAAAGAAAAAGGCATTCTTGTTGAAGCTGATCCAGAACCTGAAAGGACTCTAAAGAGAAAACTAAGAGAAGCTAAATTACAACAATCCAGAGACAACCTTATTGAAAATTTTGAACAAGTAAAGGAGATGGCAGCCGAACCCAACAACAATAATGCAAGGAAAATGCTTGGTGACTTTACTGCACCTAATTCCAATTTACATGGAAGAAGCATCTCCATTCCTACCATTGGAGCAAACAACTTTGAGCTGAAACCTCAGCTAGTTTCTCTGATGCAGCAGAACTGCAAGTTTCATGGACTTCCATATGAAGATTCTTTTCAGTTCTTAACTGAATTCTTGCAGATATGTGATACTGTTAAGACTAAGCTGGTCACGGCTTTCTTAGCCAAGTTCTTTCCTCCTCAAAAGCTGACCAAGCTTAGGGTGGATGTTCAGACCTTCAGACAGAAGGAAGGTGAATCCCTCTATGAAGCTTGGGAAAGATACAAACAGTTGACCAAAAAGTGTCCTTCTGACATGCTTTCAGAATGGACCATCCTGGATATATTCTATGATGGTCTGTCTGAGTTATCAAAGATGTCATTGGATACTTCTGCAGGTGGATCCATTCACCTAAAGAAAATGCCTGCAGAAGCTTAAGAACTCATTGACATGGTTACTAATAACCAGTTCATGTACACTTCTGAGAGGAATCCTGTGAGTAATGGGATGCCTATGAAGAAGGGAGTTCCTGAAGTTGATACTCTGAATGCCATATTGGCTCAGAATAAAATATTGACTCAGCAAGTCAATATGATTTCTCAGAGTCTGAATGAAATGCAAGCTGCATCCAACAGTACTCAAGAGGCATCTTCTGAAGAAGAAGCTTATGATCCTGAGAACCCTGCAATAGCAGAGGTAAATTACATGGGTGAACCTTATGGAAACACCTATAATCCATCATGGAGAAATCATCCAAATTTCTCATGGAAGGATCAAAAGCCTCAACAAGGCTTTAATAATGGTGGAAGAAACAGGTTTAGCAATAACAAGCCTTTTCCATCATCCACTCAGCAACAGACAGATAATTCTGAGCAGAATCCATCTAGCTTAGCAAATTTAGTCTCTAATCTATCTGAGGCCACTGTGAGTTTCATGAATGAAACAAGGTCTTCCATTAGAAATTTGGAAGCACAAGTGGGCCAGCTGAGTAAAAGGATCACTGAAATCCCTCCTAGTACTCTCCCAAGCAATACAGAAGAGAATCCAAAAGGAGAGTGCAAGGCCATTGAATTAATTACCATGGCCGAACCCAAAGAAAGAGAGGAGGATGTGAATCCCTAGGAGGAAGACCTACTGGGACGCCCAGTGATCAATAAGGAGTTTCCCTCTGAAGAACCAAAGGACTCTGAGGCTCATATAGAGACCATAGAGATTCCATTGAACCTCCTTATGCCATTCATGAGCTCTGATGAGTATTCCTCTTCTGAAGAGAATGAGGATGTTACTGAAGAGCAAGCTGCCAAGTTCCTTCGTGCAATCATGAAGCTGAATGCCAAATTAGTTGGTATTGAGACTTGGGAAGATGAACCTCCCTTGTTCACCAATGAACTAAGTGATCTGGATCAACTGACATTGCCTCAGAAGAGACAGGATCCTGGAAAGTTCATAATACCTTGTACTATAGGCACCATGATCTTTAAGGCTCTGTGTGACCTTGGTTCAGGGATAAACCTCATGCCCCTCTCTGTAATAGAGAAACTGGGAATCTATGGGGTGCAAGCTGCTAAAATCTCATTAGAGATGGCAGACAATTCAAAAAAACAGGCTTATGGACAAGTAGAGCCGTTCAACGCCAGAACAGAGCATGGTTCTGGCGCTGAACGCCAGAAATGGGCAGCATCTGGGCGTTTGAATGCCAGAAATGCACCCTGGAGAAGAGCTGGCGCTGAACGCCCAGAACAAGCATGGTTCTGGCGTTCAACGCCAGAAATGGGCAACAAATGGGCATTGAACGCCCAAAATTGGAACCAACCTGGTGCTGAACGCCAAGTGTTGTGTGCAAGGGCATTTTGCATGGCTAATTTTGTGCAAGGTTGTAAATCCTTGAACACCTCAGGATCTGTGGACCCCACAGGATCCCCACCTACCTCCACTCACTTCTTCTCACCCCTCTTTCACAAAATCCCATAAACACTCTTCCCCAAAACCCTTCACCAATCACCTCAATCTCTCTTCCCCATCACCTCTTCACCCCCCTCCCATCCCTATATATAACCCTCCATTCTTCCTCATTTTCACACGACACAACCCTCTCTTCTCTTCTTGGCCGAAACACAACCCCTTCTCCCTCTCCTCCATTTCTTCTTCTTCTTCATCTATTCTTTCTTCTCTTGCTCGAGGGCGAGCAAAATTCTAAGTTTGGTGTGGTAAAAGCATAAGCTTTTTGTTTTTCCATTACCATTGATGGCACCTAAGACCGGAGAATCCTCTAGAAAAGGGAAAGGGAAGACAAAAGCTTCCACTTCCGAGTTATGGGAGATGGAAAGGTTCATCTCCAAAGCCCATCAAGACCACTTCTATGATGTTGTGGCCAAGAAGAAGGTGATCCTAGAAAGAAAAAAAAAAAGAAAAAGCAAGCAGAAAAAGCCAAAAGCTCTTAAAACCAAGAGGCAAGAGCAAAAATCCAATAACCCTTAAAACCAAAAGGCAAGGGCAAATAAAAAGGATTCCAAGGCTTTGAGCATCAGTAGATAGGAGGGCCTAAAGGAATAAAATCCTGGTCTAAGCGGCTAAACCAAGCTGTCCCTAACCATGTGCTTGTGGCGTGTAGGTGTCAAGTGAAAAATTGAGACTGAGCGGTTAAAGTCAAGGTCCAAAGCAAAAGAAGAGTGTGCTTAAGAACCCTGGACACCTCTAATTGGGGACTTTAGCAAAGCTGAGTCACAATCTGAAAAGGTTCACCCAGTTATGTGTCTGTGGCATTTATGTATCCGGTGGTAATACTGGAAAACAAAGTGCTTAGGGCCACGGCCAAGACTCATAAAATAGCTGTGTTCAAGAATCATCATACTGAACTAGGAGAGTCAATAACACTATCTAAACTCTGAGTTCCTATAGAAGCCAATCATTCTGAACTTCAATGGATAAAGTGAGATGCCAAAACTATTCAAGAGGCAAAAAGCTATAAGTCCCACTCATTTGATTGGAGCTATGTTTCATTGATAGTTTGGAATTTATAGTATATTCTCTTCTTTTTATCCTATTTGATTTTCAGTTGCTTGGGGACAAGCAACAATTTAAGTTTGGTGTTGTGATGAGCGGATAATTTATACGCTTTTTGGCATTGTTTTTAGTATGTTTTTAGTAGGATCTAGTTACTTTTAGGGATGTTTTCATTAGTTTTTATTTTAAATTCACATTTCTGGACTTTACTATGAGTTTGTGTGTTTTTCTGTGATTTCAGGTATTTTCTGGCTGAAATTGAGGGACTTGAGCAAAAATCAGATTCAGAGGTTGAAGAAGGACTGCTGATGCTGTTGGATTCTGACCTCCCTGCACTCAAAATATATTTTCTGGAGCTAAAGAACTCGAAATGGCGTGCTTCCAATTGCATTGGAAAGTAGACATCCAGGGCTTTCCAGAAATATATAATAGTTCATACTTTGCCCAAGTTTAGACGATGCAAACTGGCGTTCAACGCCAGCTCTTTGCCCAATTCTGGCATCCAACGCCAGAAACAAGCTGCAAAGTGGAGTTCAACGCCCAAACTGGCACAAAAGCTGGCGTTCAACTCCAAGAAGAACCTCTACATGTGCAACATTCAAGCTCAGCCCAAGCACACGCCAAGTGGGCTCCGGAAGTGAATTTATGCATCAATTACTTACTTCTGTAAACCCTAGTAGCTAGTTTATTATAAATAGGACCTTTTACTATTGTATTAGACATCTTTGGTCTCAGTTTTAATCCATTGTTCATCTTAGGAGACTATTGATCACGTTTTGGGGGCTGGCCTCTCGGCCATGCCTGGACCTTTCACTTATGTATTTTCAACGGTAGAGTTTCTACACTCCATAGATTAAGGTGTGGAGCTCTGCTGTTCCTCAAAGATTAATGCAAAGTACTACTGTTTTCCTATTCAATTCATCTTATTTCGCTTCTAAGATATTCATTCGCACTTCAACCTGAATGTGATGAACGTGACAATCATCATCCTTCCCTATGAACGCGTGCCTGACAACCACTCCCGTTCTACATTAGATTGAATGAGTATCTCTTAGATCTCTTAATCAGAATCTTCGTGGTGTAAGCTAGAATGATGGCGGCATTCAAGAGAATCCGGAAAGTCTAAACCTTGTCTGTGGTATTCCGAGTAAGATTCAATGATTGAATGACTGTGACGAGCTTCAAACTCGCGAGTGCTGGGCGTAGTGACAGACATAAAAGGAGGGTGAATCCTATTCTAGCATGATCGGGAACCTCAGATGATTAGCCGTGCCATGACAGGGCATCTTGGACCATTTTCACAAGAGGAGGGGATGTAGCCACTGACAACGGTGATGCCCTTGCATAAAGCCAGCCATGGAAAGGAGTAAGACTGATTGGATGAAGACAGCAGGAGAGCAGAGGTTCAGAGGAACGAAAGCATCTCTATGCGCTTATCTGAAATTCTCACCAATGATTTACATAAGTATTTCTATCCCTCTTTTATTATTTAATTTCGAAAACCCCATTACTATTTTATATCCACCTGACTGAGATTTACAAGGTGACCATAGCTTGCTTCATACCAACAATCTCTGTGGGATTCGACCCTTACTCACGTAAGGTATTACTTGGACGACCCAGTGCACTTGCTGGTTAGTTGTGCGAAGTTGTGAACCATGGTATTGGCATCATGTTTTTGGCACCATTACCAGGGAAAGAAAGAGCAATGAATTTTACATAATCAAAGTGTAATCACAATTTCGTCCACCAATATCCTTGTATATAGTTTGAAAGAAAGAAAAAAAATGAAATGAGAAAAACAAAAGAAAAAGAAAAAGAAACAAAAAGAAGAGTATGAAAAAGAAAAGAAAAAAATAAAAAAAAGAAAGAAAAAGAAAAGAAATAAAAAGGGGACAAAATGCCCCAAAGCAAGCAAAGCTCAATAAAATCAATGCATAAGTGTTGTGAAATGAAAAGAAAATGCATGAGTATGTGGAAAAAGTGAGAAAAATGGGTAGTTAGGTTAGTTTGAATTGTATAGGATGTCATAGGTTAGGTGGGAAGTTTAAGTTTATCAAAGATTCGAATTTCAAGCTCACTTAACCAAATATGCATCCTACCTTGACCCTAGCCCCATTACAACCTAAAGAAAAGACCTCATGATATTGTATGCATGCATGAAATAAATGTTGATTGTTAGAAGAAAAACAAATCTTAGAAAGCATGATTAGGGGAGAATTGAGTGAATCAACCCTAAACACTTGAGTGAATAGAGTGCAAACACATCCGGTGAGGGTTTGATGCTCAATTACATGTTTTCACCTATGCTCATCATTCTTCATGCAAGTTTGTAAAAGTATTTAATAGCTCAATTCAATTGTGGTTTGGCATGGTTGTTAATACCTTTTGGCCCTTGTGCTTATATGTGTATTCTTGGGAATCGATTTATTTTGACCAAGTAATTGCATTCATGTAGATAGTTACATATAGGTAGATTGCATTTAGCTAGGTTTCATTGAATAAATGTTGATGCCCTTTGCTTCATCCTTGGTTAAGCATGAGGACATGCTTGGTTTAAGTGTGGGGAGGTTGATAAATCCAATTTGTAGAGTTTATCTTGTGCTTAATTTAGGGGATTTTATGACCTTTTACCCACATTTATTCAATGAAATAGCATGGTTTCATGATTGTCTCCCAATTTGTGCTTAAGTGTGAAAACATGCTTTCTAGGTCCTTAATTAGCTAAATTTAATTCACCTTTGATTTCACTAGATGCCTTGATTTTTTTTTAAGTGATTTAAGGTTGAAAAGGCTAGGAATGGATCAAGGGAGTGAAGAGAAAAGCATGCAAAATGGAGAACACATGGAAAAAGCCAAAGATTTGAGAAACATCATCCACGCGCAGGCGCACGGTACGCGCACGCGTGGATCGTGAAATCTACAGGGATGCGCATGCGCACTGTACGCGTACGCACCGGTCTCTGCACGTGATTTTTTAATAGAAAATGTGCCCAGCGATTTCTGAGAGCTGTGGGGCCCAGTTGCAACCAACTTTGGCGCCAGAAATGCTTTAAAGGACAAAGGATTGAAGGGAATTGAGAACTTTTCATTCCTTGGCTTATTCACACACATTAGGATTAGTTTAGAGTTAGGTTCTAGAGAGAGAAACTCTCTCTTCTCTTTAGAATTAAGATTAGGATTAGGTTTAGTTCTTAGATCTAGGTTTCAATTCATGCTTTTATCTTCTTCTACCTCTCAATTCATCATTCTTCTATTCTTTTGTTGTAATTTCCTTTATGTTGTTTCTATATTTTGTTGTAGATCTACTCTTATCTCTTTTACTTTCTTCCAATTCAATTTGAGGTAATTCATAATAATTGTGTTCCGATTGATTGTTGTTGTTAATTTCTTACATTCAATTGTTGTTAGATTTTATTCTTGCTACCAATTTACTATGCTTTTCTTTTGTGCCTTCCAAGTGTTTGATGAAATGCTTGGTTGGGTTTTAGTGTAGATTTTGTTCCTCTTGGCATTAGTGATGCTTGAGTTATCTAATTCCTTTGTTGATTGATAATTGAAAGTTGCTAATTGATTTGGATACCACTAAAGCTAGTCTCTCCCTTGGAAGTTGGCTAGGACTTGTGGAATTAAGTTAATTCATCCACTTGACTTTCCTCCATGGTTAGAGGTTAACTACGTGGTAGCAATAGACAATTTGTGGTCACAATTGAGGACGATAACTAGGATAGGACTTCTAGTTCTCATATCTTGCCAAGAGCTTTGTTAATTGTTAGTTTATTTTCTTTGCCATTTATACTTCTTGTTTAAAATCTCAAAAACCCCAAACATACCTCATAACCAATAACAAGACACTTTATCGCAATTCCTAGGGAGAACGACCCGAGGTTCAATACTTCGGTTTATAAATTTAGGGGTTTTTACTTGTGACAAACAATCTTTTGTATGAAAGGATTAATGTTGGTTTAGAAACTATACTTGCAACGAGAATTCATTTGTGAAATTCTAAACCGTCAAAAATCCGTTCATCAAGGAGCACAAGAAATAAAGAAGACAACCAGTGAGGAGCAATGCGTACGCAAGGCTCACGCGTGCGCGTGAATTGGAGTTCGCACGATGACGCGTGCGCATGCTTGACGCGTACGTGTGACACACGAAGATGACCAGCGACGCGTACGCGTGACTGACGCATACGCATGACATGCGCCATCTGTAGAAATCGCAGAAAATGCTGGGGGCAATTTTGGGCCAAGTTTGGACCCAGTTTTCGGCCCAAAAACACAAACTAGAGCCAGGGGACAAGCAGAGATTCAAGACACATTCTCATTCACATTGTTTTAGTTTTAGTTTTGAATCTTAGAGAGAAATTACTACTTCCTCTAAGTTTTCTTTACATTCATAGTTTTAGAATTTTATGCTTTTGCTTTGGATATTGAGAAGAATCACTACCTCCGTTGAAGTCGCTATTTTTCTAGTTTGCTTTCGTATTCCTTTACTCTTTTGATTACTTATTAACCCTGTTCAGATAGGTACGTTTATGATTTTGGAATTTATTAATGAAAAGAACTACTTTTACCTTTAATTAATTTTCAGTTATTATTTCGTTTAATTTATCATGTCTTTTTCTTATTCCTTTATGAAATTCACATTCATGTCAATGGAGTAGACTCCCAGCTTGACTTGGGGGTTGATTAAAAGGAAACACTTGAGTTGGAATACTCAAGTGTCAATTTTAATTGGAAGTTGTTGGCTGGCTCTCTAGTCTCTAACTCTAATCCTTCCTTGGGGAGAGGATTAGGACCTAAGGTTTATAGTTGGTTAGCTAGTTACTTAACTTTCCCTTATTAGGTAAGGGATGACTAAGTAGAACAACAACCTCTTAATATTACACTTGGGAGAACCCAACAAGGATAGAACTTCCAATTAATCATTCCCCCGGTAAAGGCTTTTTAATTGATTATATAAATTCTCTTGCTAATTCTCATTGCTTTAATTTACAATCATTTACTTTTCTGTTCTCCAACTCTTAAAATTTCTTGGAAAATTCGTGACTAATAAAATAGCACTCTTTTGTCAACTCGTTGGGAGACGACCTGGGATTCATACTCCCAGTATTTTATTCTAAAATTTGTGACAACCCTTTCTAAATTGATAAGCGGATTTTCGTCTGTTAAGAACTGTACTTACAATGCTGTTCTTACTATAATTTCTTAATCAGCTAATTTCCGCCACGTCAATTTTTGGCGTCGTTGCCGGGGAGTTGCAATAGCGTGCTGAATTATTAGTTGGTGTACATATTTTCAATTTTTTGCATATTTTATTTTATTTTATTACCATGAGTTGTATGTTTCTTTCATTGAATGACGCGTTCGCTGCCTGATCCGAGCTTAGCCATGTTTGATCCTGAAATTGAAAGAATTATTTCACGTATTAGGCGAGCTCGGCGTAGGTTAGCCTCTGAGGATGGAGAAGTGGTTACTACCAATTCACCATTCTCTTCTGAAGGCAAATCTGAAGCGGCATTTGAGGAAGAAACAAGCTCCTCTACTACTAATTCTGTTGATTTACGTGCAGGTAACATGGCGGAGCCCAGGAGGATTACTCTCCAGGAGACAGGAGCTCCAGACTTTACACTACAACTGTATCAAGTGCGTCACCCAAATCTGGCTACAGATTTTGAACTGAAGACTGCGCTAATCAACTTAATGCCTAAGTTTCATGGCTTAACTGCTCAGGAGCCTATCAAGCACCTCAGGAATTTTCAGACAGCCTGTTCTACTGTTAGGCGTCATGGTGCTGATGAGACTTCTATTCTGCTAACCGCCTTCCCATTTTCTCCTGAAGAAAAGGCGAGGGAGTGGTACTGCACCCAACCTGAAGCAGTTGTTACTAACTGGGATACGCTCAGGAGAGAATTCTTGGAAAAATACTTCCCAGCTAAAGTTACAGATAGATTGAGGAAAGAGATTTTCTGTATCATTCAAGGCGAATCAGAGACTCTTTATGAGTATTGGGAGCGCTTCAGAAATCTTCTGGATGCATGCCCCCACCACATGATCGACAAGTTGGTGTTGATTAGCTACTTCACACAAGGCATGAAGCCTCAGGAAAAGACTACATTGGATGGTGCGCGTAATGGTTCTCTGAAAAAGTACAAGACTGCAAATGAAGTGTGGCATCTGATCACAGATCTAGCAGAGTCTACTTGGAATGTCGGGTACAGGAACAACCATCCCAAGGCTGTTTGATGAGCGGATAATTTATACCCTTTTTGGCATTATTTTTACATAGTTTTTAGTATGTTTTTGTTACTTTTTATTATATTTTTATTAGTTTTTATTCAAAAATTACATTTCTAGACTTTACTATGAGTTTGTGTATTTTTCTGTGATTTCAGGTATTTTCTGACTGAAATTGAGGGACCTGAGCAAAAATCTGATTCAGAGGCTGAAAAAGGACTGCATATGCTGTTGGATTCTGACCTCCCTGCACTCGAAGTGGATTTTCTGGAGCTACAGAAGCCCAATTGGTGCGCTCTTAACTGCCTTAAAAAGTAAACATCCTGGGCTTTCCGGCAATATATAATAGTCCATACTTTGCTCGATATTTGATGGCCCAAACCGGCGTTCAAAGTCAGCCTAAAACATCTTGGCGTAAAACACCCAAATTGGCACCAGAATTGGAGTTAAACGCCCAAACTGGCACCAAAGCTGGCGTTTAACTCCAGGAATAGCCTAAGCACGAAAAAGCTTCAATGCTCAGCCCAAGCACACACCAAGTGGGCTCCAAAAGTTGATTTCTACACTATCTGTACTTAGTTACTCATTTTCTGTAAACCCTAGTTACTAGTTTAGTATAAAAACTACTTTTAGAGATTTATTTTACATCTTCTTTTGACCAAGTTCAGAATTTTATCCGGAGACTTTTATCATTGTTGTTCACGTATGGAGGCTGGCCTCACGGCAATGCCTAGACCTTTCACTTATGTATTTTCTATGGTGGAGTTTCTACACACCATAGATTAAGGTGTGGAGCTCTGCTGTTCTTCATGAATTAATGCAATTACTACTGTTTTTCTATTCAATTCACGCCTACTTCTTCTCCAAGATATACTCTCGTACTTAATTCAGTTAAGTTAGAATGAAGAGGTGACCCATGACAATCACCCAATCTTCGTTACTCGCTTAGCCAAGGTCGCGTGCCTGACAACCACAAAGCTATCTACATGATGTTCAACGTAGTCATTGGACGACAGCTGGAGTATACTCTCTTGGGTTTCTAATCAAAGATTTGAACCTTTGTGGTATAGGCTAGAATTATTGGCAGCCATTATTGGGATCCGGAAAGTCTAAACCTTGTTTGTGGTATTCCGAGTAGGATCCAGGATCCGAAAAGTCTAAACCTTGTCTGTGGTATTCCGAGTAGGATCTGGGAAGGGATGACTGTGACGAGCTTCAATCCTGCGAATGTGGGGCACAAGTGACAGTGTGCAAAAGGACAATGGTCCTATTCCGACGCTAGCAGGAACCGACAGATGATTAGCCGTGCGGTGACAGCGCATATGGATTTGTTTTCATCCGAGAGGATCATACAGCTTGCCATGGAAGGAGGTAACACATGGTTGGAAGAAGGTAATAGGAAAGCAGAAGTTCAGAAGTAACAAAGCATCTCCAGACGCTTATCTGAAATTCCCATCAATGAATTACATAAGTATCTCTATCTTATTTTATATTTTATTTATATTTTAATTATCAAAACTTCATAACCTTTTGAATCTGCCTGACTGAGATTTACAAGGATGACCATAGCTTGCTTCAAGCTGACAATCTCCGTGGGATCAACCCTTACTCACGTAAGGTATTACTTGGATGACCCAGTGCACTTGCTGGTTAGTTGTGCGGAGTTGTGAAAAAAGAGTTGAGATTACGATCGTGCGTACCAAGCTGTTGGTGCAGTTGAGATCACAATTTCATGCACCAAGTTTTTGGCGCCGTTGCCAGGGATTGTTCGAGTTTGGACAACTGACGGTTCATCTTGTTGCTCAGATTAGGTAATTTTATTTTATGTTTAAGCATTTTATTTTTGAAAAATTTTCAAAAAAAATAAGAAAAATAAATTATTCTATGTTCTTCAGAATTTTTAAGAATGAATTCTAGAGTTTCAGATGATGCTTTTATCATCACAGGAGCTGGTTGATTCCCATCAATTTGGCTGTTGTTTGTAATGTCCTGCTAAAGCTTGGCTAGCCATGTCTAATCTTTTTAGACTGAAGCTTTAGACTAACATTGCATGATTCCTGGAATTCCTATTAAAAATTTTGAATTTCTTTATTTCCTTTTCCAAAATAATTTTCGAAAAATTACAAAAAAATTTAATAAAATCATAAAAACCAAAAATTTTGTGTTTCTTGTTTGAGTCTAGTGTCAAATTTTAAAGTTTGGTGTCTTGCATGTTTTTCTTTTCTTAAAAATTTTCAAAAATTATGTTCTTGATGTTCATCATGATCTTCAAAGTATTCTTGGTGTTCATCTTGACATTCAAAGTGTTCTTGCATGCATTATTAGTTTTAATCCTAAAATTTTATGTTTTGCATCTTTTTGTTGTTTTTCTCTTTCCTCATTAAAATTCAAAAATAAAAAAAAATATCTTTCCCTTATTTCACTCATAATTTTCGAAAATTTGAATGGATTTAGTCATAAAGTTTTAAAATTTAATTGTTTCTTATTAGTCAAGTCAAATTTTTAATTTAAAAATTCTATCTTTTCAAACTTTTTTCAAAAATCAAATCTTTTTCAATTTCCTTCTTAATATTTTTGAAAAATTTTAAAATTTGATTTTCAAAATCTTTTTCTTATTTTTATTTCATAATTTTCGAAATTAATGCTAGCAATTAATATTTTGATTTAAAAATTTCAAGTTGTTACTTACCTATTAAGAAAGGATCAATCTTTAAATTCTAAAATCATATCTTTTAGTTTCTTGTTAATCAAGTAATCAACTTTAATTTCAAAAATCAAATCTTTCTAATTTCCTTTTCAAATCTTTTTCAAAATAGATTTTAATCATATCTTTTTCAAAAATTTAATTTCAAAATCTTTTCTAACTTCTTATCTTTTCAAAATTGATTTTCAAATCTTTTTCAATTAACTACTTGACTTTTTGTTTGATTTTAAAAGTTTTCTATTTCAATCATATCTTTTTCAAAACCACCTAACTACTTTTCTCTCTCCAATTTTCGAAAATCACTAACCACATTTTCAAAAATATTTTTTTAAGTAATCAATTTATTTAATTTTCAAATTTTATTTTATCTCTTCCCTTAAATTTCGAATACTAACTAATAATTAAAATAAAAACAAAAATATTTTCCTTTTATTATAATTTAAAATTCGAATTATCTCTCTCTCATCTCTTTCTATTTATTTACTAACACTTCTCTTCTTCTTATAATTCAAACCCCCTTTCTCTGTGTTCGAATTCTTCTTCTCCCTTCTTCATTCTACTCTTCTATTCTTCTACTCACATAAAGGAATCTCTATACTGTGACATCGAGGATTCCTATTCTTTTTTGTTCTCTTCTTTTTCATATGAGTAGGAGCAAGGATAAGAGCATTCTTGTTGAAGCTAATTCGGAACCTGAAAGGACTCTAAAGAGGAAGCTAAGAGAAGTTAAAGCACAACACTCTGGAGAGGACCTGACAGAATTTTTCGAAAAAAAGAGGAGATGGCCGAACCCAATAACAATGGTGGAGATGCAAGGAAGATGCTTGGTGACTTTATTGCACCCTCTTCTGACTTCTGTGGAAGGAGCATCTCAATTCCTGCAATTGGAACAAACAATTTTGAGCTTAAGCCTCAATTAGTTTCTCTGATGCAGCAGAATTGTAAGTTTCATGGACTTCCATTGGAAGATCCTCATCAGTTTTTAGCTGAATTCTTGCAAATTTGTGACACTGTTAAGACCAATGGGGTTACTCCTAAGGTCTACAGACTTATGCTTTTTTCTTTGCTGTAAGAGACAAAGCAAGGACATGGTTGGACTCACAACCTAAAGATAGCCTAAACTCTTGGGAAAAGTTGGTCAATGCTTTCTTGGCCAAATTCTTTCCACCTCAAAAGTTGAGCAAGCTTAGAGTGGAAGTCCAAACCTTCAGACAGAAGGAAGGTGAATCTCTCTATGAAGCTTGGGAAAGATACAAGCAATTGATCTGAAGGTGTCCTTCTGACATGTTTTCAGAATGGAGCATCATATGTATATTCTATGATGGTTGA
This sequence comes from Arachis ipaensis, assembly GCF_000816755.2. NCBI lineage: Eukaryota > Viridiplantae > Streptophyta > Magnoliopsida > Fabales > Fabaceae > Arachis > Arachis ipaensis. Next base: position 73,450,609 of record NC_029792.2, read on the forward strand.
TAAACCCATATTTTATGATGTATTTTGTGCACAATTTAAATGATTTATTCAATCCTTCACCCACTTATTCATGTAAATTGCATGGTTTTACTATTCCTTCCTTATTTTATGATATATGTGAAAAACATGTTTCCTATGCTTTAAAAGTATTAATGTTAATTATCCCTTATTACCATTTGATGCCGTGATTTGTGTGTAAGTATTTCTAGGTCTCACAGGGCAGGAATGGCTTAGAGAACGAAAAGAAAACATACAAAAATGGAAGAAAAGCACAAAAATGGAGTTTCGAAGAAAAGGGCAGCGACGCGAACGCATGGACGATGTGAACGCGTGCCTAGCGCGAAAGGGCATCGACGCAAACGCGTGACTGACGCGGACGCGTGCCTTGAGCAGAACGCAAATGACGCGTACGCGTGACTGGCGCGTACACGTGACAAGGAAAACTCCCAGATGACGCGGACGCGTGACCTACGCGAATGCGTGACAGACGCCACGTACAAGAATCTACAGAAAATGCCTCTAGCGATTTTTAGACCCTTTTTCGGCCCAATTCTGAATCCAGAAACACAGAATATAAGCCAGAGAATGGAGGAATCAAATAACAACTTAGAGACGATATACAACTCTCAAACTTTTAGGATTAGATGTAGTTTTAGAGAGAGAGGTTCTCTCCCCTCTCTTAGGTTTTAGGATTAGGATTCCTTTTATTTTATTTTATTTTATGATTACTACTTCAACGCCAGGTTCAATATTTTTCTTTAATTAATGTTTCTCCTCTATTTTTGTTTATTCCAATGCTTTTACTTGTTAATGTTCCAATTTAGCTTACGAACCTTTTTATGTCAAGATTCGAATATTTTATTTAATATTAATTGACGTATTTCAGATTAATGATGATCTTATTCCATTTATGATGCTTTCAATTTAATTTAGATTTATTTTCTCCCGTTGCTTTGGTTAAGTGATTGGTAACACTTGAGTTATCAAACTCAGCTGTTGGTTGAGATTGGATTTCCTAATTGGTTTGAATCGCTCTAAAATCTAGTCTTCCCACAGGAGTTGACTAGGACTTGAGGATCAAATTAATTTTCTACTTGACTTTCCTTTGCTTTAGTATGGGTTAACTAAGTAGGATTAAAACCCAATTCTTATCACACCTGATAAGGATAACTAGGATAGGAATTCCAATTCTTATACCTTGTCAAGAGATTTTATTATTATTAATTTATTTTCCTCGTCATTTAAATTACTTGTTCCTTATCACAAAAACCCAAAAACATATAATTTTCCATAACCAATAATAAATTATACTGCCCTGCAATTCCTTGAGAGACGACCCGAGGTTTAAATACTTCGGTTATTTATTTTTATTGGGTTTGCTTAAGTGACAAACAAGTTTTTTGTATGAAAGGATTATTGCTTGGTTTAGAAACTATACTTGCAACGAGAATTTATTGTAAATTCTAAACCATCAATCTTCATTTCATCAAAATGGTGCAGTTGCCGGGGAGTTACAACTGTGTGCCTTATTATTGGTTATTGTAAATATTTTCTTTTGCTTGTTTATTTGTTTTTATTTTCACTTTTAATTTTTATTATTTACTATGAATTCTCATCCCTATCGCTTTGAGTTTGGTTCCAATGCTGTTGCAAGGAATGGAAATTATAACAGGAACATGCATCAAGGTCAAAACAATTAGAGATGGAAGGAGCCACGAGGATCTGATCAACTCTTTAGGCAATAACACACTCCAAGATACCATGAACCACGACCATTCCATAATACATGTCAAGACAATAGGTACGGTAGACCCCTTCGTGACAACCATCACCGACCAAATTACTATGGTCAAAAACCATTCCGAGGTGCATACCAAGATGATAGATATGATGGACCCCCATCATACGCCTATGAACCACCTCCTCAACGTAGCTTTGAACCACCACACTCACAAGCCAACTACCACCATTCACCTCCATATGACCCTAACCCGTATCCACCCCAATTCCAAACCAATTACTCCCAAGAACCACCACTTTCCTATGCACCATGTCCATATCCATCACCCCAAGAATCAAGGGAGAAACTCAAGGAAACATTTGAAAAATTTCATGCCATACTTCACCAATTTCATGCCATACTCCACCCCAATTCCTTCCTGACGTTCAGACACTCAAGGAACCCCATGGCTTCATGTGGGCAATCTAATGAAGAACGTAGCATGAAGCAGATACTAGAAACCCCACTGGACAGTACAGAGCATGACTTTGTACTGGAAAAAGTGGAGGAAGCTGAAATTATCGAAGAAGAAGAATTGGTTGAAGACTTAGGAGATTCTGAACCTCCATGGGAATCCAGAATTGTGGAGAATTCTGTCAAGAAATTTACAATTGATGCTAAGGAGGATAGTGCACAACCTCCAAAGCAAGAAACTTACGAAGAACTGCACGGAATAACTTGATGGTGTTTTTGTGGAAAAACGAATTTCCAAACACCTAAAACTAATCGGCAAGTGTACTGGGTCGCATCAAGTAATAATAACTCACATGAGTGAGGTCGATCCCATAGGGATTGAAGGATTGAGCAATTTTAGTTTAGTGGTTGATTTAGTCAAGCGAATCAAGTATTGGTTTGAGTGGTTTGTAATTGACAGAAGCTAAATTGCTTAAATTGTAAAGGGAGAGGGAAGAATTACAGTAAATTAAAAAGAACAGAAAGTAAAAGTGCTGAATCTTAAAGAACAAGTAAATTAAATTACAGAAACTTATATTGCAAGAAATGTAAATGACTGAATCTTAAAGTACAAGAAAGTTAAATTGCTTGAATTATAAAAGGGTTCAAGGAGCTGGGATTGTAGAAATTGAACAAGCAGAAGGGAAATGACAATTAACAGAGAAGGAGATGAATCAAATTGAAGTAGATCTCAAACAGAAAAGTGAAAATGCTTGTAGAATGAAAACAAAAAGTAAATGTAGCTTAATTGCAGAAATTAAAAAGGAAATTGAAGATCTCAGGAGTGAAAGAGACTAGAAAATAAGTCTAGATCTCAAATCCTTCCTTGATCCAACGAGAACAATTGCAAAAGAAATGGAAAAGTAAATTGCAGAAGAAAAGAGAAGAGTGAAAGCAGTAAACAGAATTTTGAATGTAAATCAAAACTTTTAAAAATATGCAGAAAGATTAACAGAAGATCTCAAGGTGAGATTGAAACAGAATTTCTTCAATTCTTCACCCAAGATCCAAAATACGAAGTAAAGAGTGTTCAAGCAAGAACAAGGAAGAAGAGAGATCAATTCTCCTTCCAAATTCTCCAAGAACCAAATTCAAAGTATGAACTCTAAAAATTATAAAATGAAAATTATCTCAGAAGAAAAAAGGTTCCAAAAGTTGTTAACTAAATCAAACTAGCTTCTATTTATACACTTTCTATTCTTGGATTTAAGAATTTGGGTGGGCTTTTTAATTTGGTGAAGATTTGAAATTAATTGGATTTTTAATTGAATTTTCAGCCCAAGAGAAATTGCTCCCAGTGGAGTGCTCTGCTCTTGTGGGGAGCGGAGCATTGAGGCTTGTGTTGGAGCTCCTTGTTGCGTGCCAAGGCTTGGAGGCATTCAGGATAGCGCTCCTCTCTTGTGGGGAGCGGAGCATTGAGGCTTGTGTTGGAGCTCCTTGTTGCGTGCCAAGGCTTGGGAGGCATTCAGGATAGCGCTCCGCTCTTGTGGGGAGCGGAGCATTGTGGCTTGGTGTGTGTCTTGTGCGCTCCAACTCCTCCTGACCGTGTCATGTTGCGCTCCAAGTTTCCCTAGCCGTGTCAAGCTTGTGCAAGGAGTGAAGAGAGTAGCGCTCTGCTCTCTTAGGGAGCGGAGCATTGGCTTTTGCTTGGGTGAAGTCCCCAAGTTCAAAACTTGTTGGAGGCATGCGCTGGCTCCTTTTCTTTGTGAAGGAAGTGGCGCCTTACTCCTTGCTTCCTTAGGGTGCCTTGTTTGATCCTTGGGGGTAGCATTTTAGCCATTTTTGGCTTATTTCCTTTGTGAGTAGCGCTCCTCTACTCCCCCTTGCTCATGAGTTCGAACCTTGTAGCCTTCACTAGCAAACTTTGTTTTTGGATTTATTCTTGAGTGAAGCCTGATAGTGCTCTCAAGGAGAGTGGAGCATCATTCTTCCCTCCTTTGTTTCTTGGTTCCAAATTGTGCTCCGCTCTTCAGGAGAGCGTAGCATCTAAGCTTGCCTCCTTAGTTCTTTGTTATGATCCCAGTAGAGTGTTGTGGCTTGCCTCCTTCATTGTGCCACGCCTCTTTGTTTCTTTTGCCACTTCTTCTCCTTCTTGGGCCACGCTTCTTTGGCCACGCTTTCTTATTTTCTTCTTTTCTTCACCTACAAGTAATCAAAACAGGCAATCAAAGTATCACCAAATTCACACGGTTTACAAATCATTTAAATATCAATTAAATTTAGCTTAAACCTCATGATTTAGTATCAATTAAATGGTGGTTAATTGATTCAAAGAAAGCATGCAATTCCATTCCAAATTACTTACTTACAATGCAAGAAAGTGCATAAAACCTAATAAAAACAAAGAAAAAGACTAGTAAAACTAGGCTAAGATGACTTGTCGTCACAATACCAAACTTAAAACTTGCTTGTCCCCAAGCAAGAAAGAATTATGCTCAAAGGTTCTTTAAATTAGAATGGATTTGAAGAAAAACATGTGCTATCCTGTGAGTGAAGTGATTAAGTGCAGTGGGGTGAACTCTAAATTATATGTTCATGCAAGGGATTTACTTGCTCAAGCCTCTCTCTTTGACACAGTTCGACCACAAGCATTTACTAGGATTACAACTCTTTGAGTCTTTGTTTCTTCCATCTTTTCTGCCTAGTAATTGATGCTCAGAATCTTGGGCCATGCTCTTTTATTTTTGTATTTTCTTTATTTTCTTTTGTTTGCTGCTTCTTGGATCAATAAATATTTGAGAATCTCCACAATACTTCTTTGAACTCTATGTCCTGCCTATGAGCTCCCATGCAAGTTTTCACAAGCATGCAACCTCAATGCATAATCATACAACTAGAACCACCATTTCTCCTAATCTTTTGCTTGCCTCAAAACTGTTTAATTCTTTAATCCTTCTTTTCAAAGAACTGTCATGTGATGCTTTTTTGAGTCATTGAGTGCAAACAAGTTCTGAGAGTATTGGGTTGTGAATGATCAAGCATCTTAATTATTGAATTACAGAGAAACTATACTAGATAGAAAGACAGATAGGAGTATAATATCACTTTCAATCATTGCAGTGATGCCAACTAATCCCTTAATAATACCACCTTTTGGAGTTTGCTTGCTTTACTCCTCATCATCATCAGTGTTGGTCTTCACATTCCTTTTTTCTCTTTTTGGTTGATGATGCTTAATCCTTCTAAAAACTTGTATGATACTCTGCAATGATATTGAAGGTTGCTTGTTCCCAAGCACTTGAAAAATGGTTAGCATGCATGAGTTATTTGTGGACTTTTGAACTTACTTTGGTGTGGGAACACCAAACTTAGTACCTTGCCAATGGTTCTCATGCATCAGATTGACCATATGTAAAACTCTTTTTCTTTGCCTAAGGTAATAGAACTAAAAAACTAGGGAACAGCAGAATAGTTAACTAGTTTATCTAAATGCTTGAAGCTAGCATTATGCAGAAGGTGAGAATGTGTTTTATGATGAAGTTTTTAGTGGAACACTAAACTTAAAATCCTTCATTCTCCCTTAGATTGTTTTGGTGTGCAACACAAACTTAGCTTCTTGCAATATAGATAAAGCTAATTAGCCTTTTTATTAAAATAGTTATGAAGAGAAAACTACCCCAGGTTGGGTTGCCTCCCAACAACCGCTTCTTTATTGTCACTAGCTTGACATCCTTCATTCTGTGATCATAGAAGTTGAGAATCCTGTTGCCTTTGATTTCCTCCTCTCACTATGGGCTTCCTTTCCTCTGTTTCTTCTTAGGGAACCTCTCTGTGATGCTTTTCTTTGATGATTGTTTCCTTTTCCATAGCCCTCTCACTTTTTTCTATGATTGCTTTCCATTTCTCCCACCTAGCAGCTTTTTCGTTATCTTGTGGGTCATCTTTAGTGGCTTTGGAGATGGTATTTGCCCTTTTCTCTCCCATTTCTGCAAAGTGCTTAGCCGGTTGTTCTATTTTCCTTTCAATTCTTCTGATTAAGTCTTCCTGGTTCTTTGTTGTCGCCTCTTGGTGCTTCATCATTCTCTCTATTAAGATCTCCAAGTTGGTGATCCTTTGAGAGTCTTGTGAGATTGGTTGGTTGTGGAGTATTAGGGGTTGGAAGGGTAGGTGTTGTGGTGATGTGTAGTGGTTGTTGTTGGTATGGTGATGTTTTTGCTGGTTTGTGAAGTTGGGGTTGTTATAATTGAGGTCCCTTGGTCTTGGATTTTGGTGCTCAATTCTCCTCCAGTTGGAATGAGTCTTCTAGGGTGGGTTGTACATATCACCCTGAGATTTGTGTTGGAACCGGCTTGAGGTACTCTTTGGAGATTGTGATTGCTCATGACTTTGTTGCTCATAGTTAATTGCTCCAAAACCTTTTTCAGATTGAATCCAACCATGTGGATTTTGAGGTAGGTTATGTGCATTTACTACAGCAACTTGCAGCCAATCGATTTTTCTGGCCATCAGCTCCAATTGTTGCTGAAGTTGTTGGTGTATCTGTTGATTTTGGTTCCTGACTGCATTTACACCTTCAATCTCCATTGCTCCCTTCTCTTGTGTGGATGGTCGCACTTCTGCTTCTAGCTTACCAATTTCCTTGGGTGGTTTCAACTTGGCTAGGATTTCAATCACTAGATCCTCTCATCCGATGATGCTTCCTTGTGGGAAGGTTTCAAGCCATTGAGCAACATCATTCATGGTGATGAGCGGATGCTTCAATTCATAAGTTGCATTGTCATCTGAGGTTAGGACACTACTCCCACAATTACTGGAATTCGTTGAGTTCCCCTCCATGATCTGCACAATTACAAACAGTCCAAATGAAGATTGAATGTACTCATGCCAAAATGTAGTTAGAGGATTAGTTGACACAATGTATCAAACAGTTGACAGGCTTGAAAGATCAATAGAGGAAAATTGCTTCTGTCAATTACTCAGTGAGTAGAAATACAAGAAACGCATAGAATCAGAAAAGCCAGGAAAATCCCACTCTATTGCTAAAGTGGGGTTTTAGTTAGCTTAAGCAAAAATTCAAACAGTTAGTGTGTTGGTTAAAAATTAAAGAAAATGAAAATAAAAAGTGCTTGATCTAGATCTCCACTTCACTTAATCATTGTCAATCTAATCAATCCCCGGCAACAGTGCCAAAAACTTGACGGTGTTTTTGTGGAAAAACGAATTTTCAAACACCTAAAACTAACCGGCAAGTGTACCGGGTCACATCAAGTAATAATAACTCACATGAGTGAGGTCGATCCCACAGGGATTGAAGGATTGAGCAATTTTAGTTTAGTGGTTGATTTAGTCAAGCGAATAAAGTATTGGTTTGAGTAGTTTGTAATTGACAGAAGCTAAATTGCTTAAATTGTAAAGGGAGAAGGAAGAATTGCAGTAAATTAAAAAGAACAGAAAGTAAAAGTGCTAAATCTTAAAGAACAAGTAAATTAAATTGCAAAAACTTAGATTGCAAGAAATATAAATGACTGAATCTTAAATTACAAGGAAGGTAAATTGCTTGAATTATAAAAGGGTTCTAGGAGCTGGGATTGTAGAAATTGAACAAGCAGAAGGGAAATGACAATTAACAGAGAAGGAGATGAATCAAATTGAAGTAGATCTCAAACAGAAAAGTGAAAATGCTTGAAGAATGAAAACAGAAAGTAAATGTAGCTTAATTGAAGAAATTAAAAGGGAAATTGAAGATCTCAGGAGTGGAAGAGACTAGAAAACAAGTCTAGATCTCAAATCCTTCCTTGATCCAACGAGAACAATTGCAAAAGAAATGGAAAAGTAAATTGCAGAAGAAAAGAGAAGAGTGAAAGCAGTAAATAGAATTTTGAATGTAAATCAAAACTTCTAAAAATATGCAGAAAGATTAACAGAAGATCTCAAGGTGAGATTGAAACAGAATTTCTTCAATTCTTCACCCAAGATCCAAAATACGAAGTAAAGAGTGTTCAAGCAAGAACAAGGAAGAAGAGAGATCAATTCTCCTTCCAAATTTTTCAAGATCCAAATTCAAAGTAAGAACTCTAAAAATTATAAAATGAAAATTATCTCAGAAGCAAAAAGGTTCCAAAAGTTCTTAACTAAATCAAACTAGCTTCTATTTATACACTTTCTATTCTTGGATTTAAGAATTTGGGTGGGCTTTTTAATTTGGTGAAGATTTGAATTTAATTGGATTTTTAATTGAATTTTCAGCCCAAGAGAAATTGCTCCCAGTGGAGTGCTCTGCTCTTGTGGGAGCATAGCATTGAGGCTTGTGTTGGAGCTCCTTATTGCGTGCCAAGGCTTGGGAGGCATTTAGGATAGCGCTCCGCTCTTGTGGGGAGCAGAGCATTGTGGCTTGGTGTGTGTCTTGTGTGCTCCAACTCCTCCTGACCGTGTCATGTTGCGCTCCAAGTTTCCCTGGCCGTGTCAAGCTTGTGCAAGGAGTGAAGAGAGTAGCGCTCTGCTCTCCTTGGGAGTGGAGCATTGGCTTTTGCTTGGGTGAGGTCCCAAGTTCGAAACTTGTTGGAGGCATGCGCTGGCTCCTTTTCTTTGTGAAGGAAGTGGCGCCTTACTCCTTGCTTCCTTAGGGTGCCTTGTTCGATCCTTGGGGGTAGCATTTTAGCCATTTTTGGCTTATTTCCTTTGTGAGTAGCGCTCCTCCACTCCCCCTTGCTCATGAGTTCGAACCTTGTAGCCTTCACTAGCAAACTTTGTTTTTGGATTTATTCTTGAGTGAAGCCCGATAGTGCTCTCAAGGAGAGTGGAGCATCATTCTTCCCTCCGTTGTTTCTTGGTTCCAAATTGTGCTCCGCTCTTAAGGAGAGCGTAGCATCCAAGCTTACCTCCTTAGTTCTTTGTTATGCTCCCAGTAGAGTGTTGTTGCTTGCCTCCTTCATTGTGCCACGCCTCTTTATTTCTTTTGCCACTTCTTCTCCTCCTTGGGCCATGCTTCTTTGGCCACGCTTTCTTATTTTCTTCTTTTCTTCACCTATAAGTAATCAAAACAGCCAATCAAAGTATCACCAAATTCACAAGGTTTACAAATCATTTAAATATCAATTAAATTTAGCTTAAACCTCATGATTTAGTATCAATTAAATGGTGGTTGATTGATTCAAAGAAATCATGCAATTCCATTCGAAATTACTTACTTACAATGCAAGAAAGTGCATAAAACCTAATAAAAACAAAGAAAAAGACTAGTAAAACTAGGCTAAGATGACTTGTCATCATAACTCAACAAGCAAGTTTCCTTGATAATGATAATCCCGAACCAAGTTCTCCTAGTAATGAACTTGCATCCGCAAGTGAACTCTTTGGGATGGGAGAATCTTCCCCAAGTGAATACGAAGATGATGCGGAGGTAGATTTTTCGCAACCTCCAACTTATGACTTGAGTGATGAGGAAGATATCGAAGACTTGGATCAAGATGTGGTTGAAATTGAAGAAATTTACAACGAAGTGGAGGAATTCACAGAAGAACACGAGGGAGTAGAGCTTGCAAAACCGCTGGAAACACATATCCCGAGGCCATTACCATCCAATACTAAATTCAAGTGGGTAAAATCCTTAGCTTTTATCTTTACTTTTCCACTTGAATATGGTTTACTTGAAACAGATGGCCAGCTTAGAGCTCTTCGCGGCTTTAAGAGTAAAAGGGAAATAGTTCATGCTCAAGGCTGGTATGCAAGATTCAATAAGGTTCCACGCTTCAATCTGAAGTGTAAGGATTGGTTTCGAGTTCGATTGAATGGGTCTTGGAAAATGTTTGGTCATCTTGGTGAGAATGCAACTTCCAAACCGCCCAGATGGAAAAATAAAAATCAAGACAAAGGCGGATATAAGAGCAAGGTTTGGGATCCTGGAATCTCTTATGACATTCAACACCCTGGGAACCTGAGAACCTGTTTGAATTTTGGATGAATTCAAGCACAAGCCACCATAGCAGGAAGCTCATCAAATGTCCAACTTAAGGACTTTAACTAAAAGTGCTAGGTGGGAGACAACCCACCAGGGTATGATCGTTCCTTTTTCAATTTCAATCTTATTTCATTTTGTTTGTTTTTAAATTTTATTTTATTCTATTTTCATTGAACATGGAATTATTCATATCACCCATATTAGCACTGCATATTGCATACTGCATAATTGCATAAAAAAAAATCACCCTACGCGAGCGCGCAGGCCACGCGTGGGCGTCGACTGGAAATCAGCGTAAAGATCCAACGCCCAGAAAGTTGGGCTGGAATCGTGCAGCTGGTGTGTGTTTAGCATAAATCGTCCCACGCGTTCGCGTCCCTGACGCGAACGCGTCACCTGCACCACATACATCCAACGCGAAAGCGTGAACGACGCGTACGCGTTGCGTGGATTTTATGGACCCTATTGGAAACAGAGAGTTGCACCAAAACGACGTTGGAACTGTGCCTTTAGCACAATTTTCAGCGACGCATTCGCGTGCTTCACGCATACGCGTCCTTTACCTTTTATCTAATTCACGCGATCGCGTCAACGACGTGGCCGCGTCACTCCCCTTTTCGCCCAAATCACGCGATCGCGTGCCCCACGCGTTCTCGTGGATTCAAAAATACTAACCCCATTCACGCGAAACCTTACCCATTTCCCATTTCATTCATCCCTTTCCCTCCTCCTCCCCTTCTCTCTCCCCCATTAACCCTTATCCAACCACAACCACCAAACCGCCCCTTCCTCCACCTCAGACCACCACCGCGCCGCCACCCATCGCCACCGCGTCACCAACACCACCACCACACTTCCACCGTCCCTCTGTTCCACACATTTGTTCCTCTACAAACCAGGTTCCGCCAAACTGCAATTCCTCTTTTCGATTAGTTAGTTAGTTTTTCAATTTTTGTTCAAAACAGGATAGTTAGAGATGCATGATTGTAGTGGATTTTAGGTGGTTAGGTAGCTAGAATGTGGTTAGTAGATTTAGGCCTGATAATTGCACCGTTCTTGCTACCTGTTTTTATCCGATTCGCAATTCTGAATTTGCTGTGATGATTCTGTTCATATGTTGTTCTTCATATTTGATGTTGCTGTTAAACTGTTCTTTAATGTTCTTGCTATTTGTTAATCTTTTCAGCACTATTTAATTTCATATGAACTGATTTTTCCTGCTGTTTACTACCCGGGAACATCCAATTTTAGCCGAAATGCTGCCCAATTTTTTGCAAATTTATGGTTTAATCCACCCCCATTCATGTATTGGTTTGAAAATTCAGTATTTTGCATTACTTGGCTACAACCAAACCAATTCATGAATGCAGGGGCTAGCATTCTTATTCCTTTTGGTTCCCTGAGTAATAAATTGCTTATTGATGATTTCATTTTCATTTTACACTTACTTTATCTATAGGAATTATCATCAATAAACTGAAATCCTTGCTTGAATATGAGTTGATTGTTCTTCAAGTTTGTGAATTTCTTGGTAACTAGGAAAACCATTCTCATGCCACTCACTTTAACTTCCTTTTTAACTCCTAACCAACTCCACTTTCTAACTTCTCTTTTTGGTTTTTACCTAACTACTTTAACTTTCTAACTCAAGGCATGATTACTGTTTTTCCTAATTAACTTGAATTCCACTTCTATTACATTTTGGATTGTGATTTTTACTCTCAGATTTTTAACTCGAATTCAATCCAAAATGTACATATATTTACCTCATTTCATGCTTCTATTGCTCTTTTTGCCTTTATGCTTACATTGATAAAACCCTACTTGCCTACTTGTTTTCCTGCTTTAGTTCTTCAATTATATCCTGCTACTTCTGCTTTTTAGGATGTCTGATCCTAAAAGTAAGGGAAAAGGCAAGGCAACTATAGGCAAACAGAAAAGAAGAGAATCTTCTACCTCTATCCTGGATATCCTTCACGACGATTTCTGGCGGGAAAAGAATTTTACCCCGCAGGAAAAGGCCGACCAACTCCTCACTGCCACAGATCAAGTCATATTTGCAAATAGATACTGTGAGCTAAAGTATCCAGTGTTTGCCACTTCCAGAAACCTCTACCTGGAAAGAACTCTTAAAATTCCAGAAGAACTCACCCAGTACACTTCCGAACAGATAAAACAAAGAGGTTGGTTCTTCTTGGAAAGGAACTTGACAGAGGTCAATGCATCCTGGGTCAGAGAATTTTACTGTAACTATTTCAAGACTTCCCTGGATGCCGTGCACCTTAGAGGAAAACAGATTTTAGTCACTGAGGAAGCTATTGAGGATATCCTCCAGCTTTAGCCTAAGTCAGATCAGCCTGACGATTACCAAAAGGCTGAAGAGGATATGCTATACATGAGATTTGACTGGGATGCAGTCAAGCAGAGAATAGCCCTTGATCCTACTGCCCCATGGGTCATGGGAAAGAATACAGTGATGCCTATGAGAATCAAGCTGATATATTTGAATGATGAGGCTCAGCTTTGGCAGCAGATCCTAAGTAACTACGTGATGCCGAGCACTCATAAGACAGAGGTACCCACTGCTATGATCACCCTCATCTGGTGTGTGATGGAGGGTAAGGACCTGTATCTTCCACGTTTCATCAGGTATTTTATGGCCAGGATCCATGTCAGAGGTACTCTACCTTTCCCTTATCTGATCACCCAGCTAGGCCGCTATGAGCACCTAAAGTTGATGATCCGATCCGGCAGCGACATCCTCTTCGAGCCTGACACCGCTTCTGAGCCATCTGATGCGGAGGCAGATGATCATGAGGAGGAGGCACATGCCTAGGCTGAGCAGGGAGGACCTGAGTAGGTTGCACCACACCATGAGGAGCCCCACCAGATCCAGGCCGTAGATCCGGAGATTCCTCTACAAACAGAGCCTCCGCTTCAGCAGGCAGCTCCTCCTACACTTACCGAGACTGCAGACCCTCAACCTACCACAGAGTCACCAGCAGCGCATCCTTCCGGAGATGACACTTCTTCGCACCCAGCTTGAGTGAGCATCGAGGACGATGCTATTATTTAAGTGTGGAGAGGTCTCCATCTCTGGCGTACTTTATTTTGGTGAACCACTTTTTAGACCCACTTTTTATCCTATTTTGCTTATTTTTCTGTATTTTTATTTTTATTTTTATTTTTATCTTATCCTGTCTTCCAGTACTTGCACATTTTTTCTTCTTTTGCTGTATTTTTACTGTATTTCTGTATTTTGCACTTTGGTTTATATTCTTATCTAGATATTTAGTTTATTCTAGTTGCAATTTTAGCTTATTAAGTTGTGATATAGAATATATGGATTAATTAGTTTAGTTTACCCTTTTTAGCATACGATAACTTGGATTAATTGAAAATAAAAAGAGTAAACTAGAAACTTTAGTATAACAGAATCACAATAATCCACATACTGTATATATATAGCAATAAATGATTGGTTAATTTACACCATTTTTTAAGGAAGAATACTAAGATTTTAAGAGCCACCCTTAGATTCAAATTGAAAATAATGGGAACCCTTGATTTCTACTTGCATGACATACATAACTGATATATGGTTTTTGAGCCAGAGAACACACAACCTGTGAGTTTTTTAGCTTAATTTTATGGTTATATTCAACCATAAATTTCATTCCTGTGTGTTTCGCACTTATTTTCTATGCTTGTAATCTTTACTTTGTTTCAATCTATATGTCCAATATAGAATATAGATACATACCCACATATGATTGAGGCCGTCATTTGAATTTTTCCTCACATATCCCAAATGAGCCTACCTCCTACATCACCTTTGTTAGCCCACTTGAGCCTTTTGACCCCCTTTTTTGTTCTATAACCACATTACTAGCCTTAAGCAGAAAAACAAAATAAAAATCCCAAGTTGAATCCTTGGTTAGCTTAAGATAGAAATTGTGATACACACTAAGTGTGGGAAAATGTGAGAACATGGGTTGGTAGGAAATAACTAAATTAGTAAAATAGTCAGAAATTTGGGAGCATGCTCATGTGAAACCAATTTGAATTAAAATACCATGTGTATTGATATATGTTATTCTTTAAAAAAAAAATCCTTTTTATAATATAAATAGATAAATAAGGGGACAAAATTACCCAAATAATAAGTTTAGTGAAGAAATCAATGCACGTGAGGTAAGAATCAAAATAAAATTGGTACATGAGTATGTATAAAGAAAGAAAAAAATTAGGAACCCCAAGAAAGTTATAAATTATATAGAATATGTATATGTTAGGTGAGACCTTAGACTAATTAAAGATTCAACTTATAGCTCACTTAGCCTTATATATATACCCCTACCTTTACCTTGGCCCCATTACAACCTTGAAAAGACCTCATGATGTTTGTATGTACACATTGTATACTTGTTGATTGGTTAGATGAAGAACAAAGTTTTAGAAAGTAAGAATAGAAAAGAATAGAGTGATTAACCCCAAACACTGAGTGACTAGAGAGTAAACACGAAATCCAGTAAGGGTTCAATAGCTCATCACCATATATCTCTACTTAATTGTTTAATTGTCTTGCAAGCTTATGAAATATTTTAACCCAACTCAATTGTGACAGTGCTTTAACATTATTTAGGTTTGGCTATACATATATAATTCCTTGAAAATATGAATCAAATTAACCACATGTAAGCTCTATATATATATAGGTGGATAACAAGTAAAATTGCATGGTTCATATAGGTAGATTGCATTTAGAATAAATTACATTACATAAGATTCCACCATTCTAACTTTACCCTTTCTCTTGGATTTAGCATGAGGACATGCTATTGTTTAAGTGTGGGGAGGTTAATAAACCTATATTTTATGATGTATTTTGTGCTCAATTTAAATGATTTATTCAATCCTTCACCCACTTATTCATGTAAATTGCATGGTTTTACTATTCCTTCCTTATTTTATGATATATATGAAAAACATGTTTCCTATGCTTTAAAAGTATTAATTTTAATTATCCCTTGTTACCATTCGATGCTGTGATTTGTGTGTTAAGTATTTCCATGTCTCACAGGGCAGGAATGGATTAGAGAACGAAAAGGAAACATACAAAAATGGAAGGAAAGCACAAAAATGGAGTTTTGAAGAAAAGGGCAGCAACGCGAACGCATGGACGACACGAACGCGTGCCTAGCGCAAAAGGGCATCGATGCAAACGCGTGAATGACGCGGACGCGTGCCCTGAGCAGAACGCAAATGACACGTACGCGTGACTGACGCGTACGCGTGACAAGGAAAACTCCCAGATGACGCGGACGCATGACCTACGCGAACGCGTGACAGACGCCACATATAAGAATCTGCAGAAAACGTCTCCAGCGATTTCTGGACCCTTTTTTGTCCCAATTATGAATCCAGAAACACAGAATATAAGCCAGAGAATGGAGGAATCAAATAAAAACTTAGAGTCGATATACAACTCTCATACTTTTAGGATTAGATGTAGTTTTAGAGAGAGAGGTTCTCTCCTCTCTCTTAGGTTTTAGGATTAGGATTCTTTTTATTTTATTTTATTTTATTTTATGATTACTGCTTCAACGCCAGGTTCAATATTTTCCTTTAATTAATGTTTCTCCTCTATTTTTGTTTATTCCAATGCTTTTACTTGTTAATGTTCCAATTTAGCTTACGAACCTTTTTATGTCAAGATTCGAATATTTTATTTAATATTAATTGAGGTATTTCAGATTAATGATTATCTTATTCCATTTATGATGCTTTCAATTTAATTTAGATTTATTTTCTCCCTTTGCTTTGGTTAAGTGATTGGTAACACTTGAGTTATCAAACTCAGCTGTTAATTGAGATTGGATTTGCTAATTGGTTTGAATCGCTCTAAAAGCTAGTCTTCCCACAGGAGTTGACTAGGACTTGAGGATCAAATTAATTAGTCTACTTGACTTTCCTTTGCTTTAGTAAGGGTTAACTAAATAGGATTAAAACCCAATTCTTATCACACCTGATAAGGATAACTAGGATAGGAATTCCAATTCTTATACCTTGTCAAGAGATTTTATTATTATTAATTTATTTTTCTCATCATTTAAATTACTTGTTCCTTATCACAAAAATCCAAAAATATACAATTTTCCATAACCAATAATAAATCATACTGCCCTGCAACTCCTTGAGAGACGACTCGAGGTTTAAATACTTCGGTTATTTATTTTTATTGGGTTTGCTTAAGTGACAAACAAGTTTTTTGTATGAAAGGATTATTGCTTGGTTTAGAAACTATACTTCCAACGAGAATTTATTGTAAATTCTAAACCATCAATCTTCAGTTCATCAATGGTCTGTCTGAATTGTCCAAGATGTCATTGGATCACTCTGCTGGAGGATCTCTTCATCTGAAGAAGATGCCTGCAGAAGCCCAGGAACTCATTGAAATGGTTGCAAATAATCAGTTCATGTACACTTCTAAAAGGAATCCTGTGAGTAATGGGACAACTCAGAAGAAATGAGTTCTTTAGATTGATACTCTGAATGCCTGGTACGCGGAATCGTGATTACACTTTAATTATGTAAAATTCATCGCTCTTTCTTTCCCTGGCAATGGCTCCAAAAACATGATGCCAAGACAATGGTTCACAACTCCGTGTAACTAACCAGCAAGTGCACTGGGTCAAGTAATACCTTACGTGAGTAAGGGTCGAATCCCACGGAGATTGTTGGTATGAAGCAAGCTATGGTCACCTTGTAAATCTCAGTCAGGCGGATATAAAATAGTTATGTGGTTTTCGAATATTAATTAATAAAATAGGGATAGAAATACTTATGTAAATCACTGGTGAAAATTTCAGATAAGCGAATAGAGATGCTTTCGTTCCTCTGAACCTCTGCTTTCCTGCTATCTTCATCCAATCAGTCTTACCCCTTTCCATGGCTGGCTTTATGCAAGGGCATCACCGTTGTCAGTGGCTACATCCCCTCCTCTCAGTGAAAAATATGCTCACATGCTCTGTCACAGCACGGCTAATCATCTGTCGGTTCTCGATCATGCTGGAATAGGATTCACCCTCCTTTTGCGTCTGTCACTAACGCCCAGCACTCGCGAGTTTGAAGCTCGTCACAATCATTCAATCATTGAATCCTACTCGGAATACCACAGATAAGGTTTAGACTTTCCGGATTCTCTTGAATTCCGCCATCATTCTGGCTTACGCCACGAAGATTCTGATTAAGAGATCTAAGAGATACTCATTCAGTCGAAGGTAGAACGGAAGTGGTTGTCAAGCACGCGTTCATAGGGAATGATGATGATTGTCACGTTCATCACATTCAGGTTGAAGTGCGAATGAATATCTTAGAAGCGAAATAAGAAGAATTGAATAGAAAACAGTAGCACTTTGCATTAATCTTTGAGGAACAGCAGAGCTCCACACCTTAATCTATGGAGTGTAGAAACTCTACCGTGAAAATACATAAGTGAAAGGTCCAGGCATGGCCGAGATGGCCAGCCCCCAAAACGTGATCAATAGATCAAAAGATAATCCAGAGATCCAAAGATGGTCAAAAAGACGTCTAATACAATAGTAAAAGGTCCTATTTATAATAAACTAGCTACTAGGGTTTACATGAGTAAGTAATTGATGCATAAATCTACTTCCGGGGCCCACTTGGTGTGTGCTTGGGCTGAGCTTTGAGTGTTACACGTGCAGAGGCCATTTGTGGAGTTGAACGCCAGCTTTTGTGCCAGTTTGGGCGTTCAACTCTGGTTTTGGCTCCTTTTCTGGCGCTGGACGCCAGATTTGGGCAGAAAGCTGGCATTGAACGCCAGTTTACGTCGTCTATTCTTGGCCAAAGTATAGACTATTATATATTGCTGGAAAGCCCTGGATGTCTACTTTCCAACGCAATTGGAAGCGCGCCATGTTGAGTTCTGTAGCTCCAGAAAATCTACTTTGAGTGCAGGGAGGTCAGAATCCAACAGCATCAGCAGTCCTTCTTCTTCTTTCAAGATCCAACATATTTAACATTCTTAAACAACAACTTCAAAAGACATATGCACTGTTCAAGCATACATTCAGAAAACAAGAAGCATTGTCACCACATCAATATAATTAAACTAAGTTCAAGGATAAATTTGAAACTCATGTACTTCTTGTTCTTTTGAATTAAAACATTTTACATTTAAGAGAGGTGATGGATTCATAGGACATTCATAACTTTTAAGACAAAGTTACTAACTACTAATGATCATGTAATGAAGACACAAACACAGATAAGCACATAACATAGAAACAAAAAAACAGAAGAAACAAGAACAAGGAATGAATCCACCTTAGTGATGGTGGCGTTTCCTTCTTGCGGAACCAATGATGTCCTTGAGCTCTTCTATGTCTCTTCCTTGTCTTTGTTGCTCCTCCCTCATTGCTTTTTGATCCACATGATCATGAACCTATAGAGACATATAATTAAGAAAATTATAGTTAGATAAATAAAAATTAGGTTACCTCCCAACAAGCGCTTCTTTAATGTCAATAGCTTGACAGTGGGCTCTCATAGAGCCTCACAGATGTGCAGAGCTTTGTTGAGACTCTCCAACACCAAACTTAGAGTTTGGATATGGGAGTTTGACACCAAACTTAGAGTTTGGTTGTGGCCTCCCAACACCAAACTTAGAGTTTGACTGTGGGGGCTCTGGTTGACTCTGCTTTGAGAGAAGCTTTTTCTGCTTCCTCTCCATGGTTGCCGAGGGAGATCCTTGAGTTTTAAACACAAGGGAGTCCTCATTCCATTGAAGGACTATTTCACCTCTATCAACATCAATCACAGCTCTTGCTGTGGCCAGGAAAGGCTCAGAGTATCAATCTCAAGAACTCCCTTCTTCATAGGCGTCCCATTACTCACAGGATTCCTTTCAGAAGTGTACATGAACTGGTTAGTAGCAACCATGTCAATGAGTTCTTGAACTTCTGCAGGCGTTTTCTTTAGGTGAATGGATCCACCTGCAGAAGTGTCCAGTGACATTTTTGATAGCTCAGATAAACCATCATAGAATATATCGAGGATGGTCCATTCTGAAAGTATGTCAGAAGGACACTTTTTGGTCAACTGTTTGTATCTTTCCCAAGCTTCATAGAGGGATTCACCTTCTTTCTGTCTGAAGGTTTGAACATCAGCTCTAAGCTTGCTCAGCTTTTGAGGAGGAAAGTACTTGGCTAAGAAAGCCGTGACCAGCTTATCCCAAGAGTTCAGGCTGTCTTTGGGTTGAGAATCTAACCATAATCTAGCTCTGTCTCTTATAGCAAAAGGGAAAAGCATGAACCTGTAAACTTCAGGATCTACTCCATTAGTCTTAACAGTATCACATATCTGCAAGAATTCAGTTAAGAATTGAAAAGGATCTTCAGATGGAAGTCCATGAAACTTGCAGTTCTGCTGCATCAGAGAAACTAATTGTGGTTTCAGCTCAAAGTTGTTTGCTCCAATGGCAGGAATGGAGATGCTTCTTCCATGTAAATTGGAATTAGGTACAGTAAAGTCACCAAGCATCTTCCTTACATTATTATTATTTTCGGTTGCCATCTCCTCTTCCTGTTCGAAAATTTCTGAAAGGTTATCTCTGGATTGTTGTATTTTAGCTTCTCTTAGTTTCCTTTTCAGAGTCCTTTCAGGTTCTGGATCTGCTTCCACAAGAATGTTCTTATCCTTGCTCCTGCTCATATGACAAAGAAGAGGGCACAGAAAAATAATAATAATAATAGAGATCCTTTATACCACAGTATAGGGATCCCTGTGTGAGTAGAAGAAGAGGGGGAGACAAGAAATGTAATGTAATGGAAGAAACACAACTGTGAGGAGGGTTGAGATGTTAGATGAGATGTTAGTAGATGAATAAATAAATGGAATAAGATGGGAGAGGGAGAATTTTCGAAAATAATTTTTGAAAAAGGGTTAGTGATTTTCGAAAATAGTTTTTGAAAAAGGTTAGTA
>NC_029792.2:73470793-73524357 GCF_000816755.2 Arachis ipaensis
AAGTAACAAACTTGAAATTTTTTGAATCAAAACATTAATTGTTTATGTTATTTTTGAAAATTTGGTATAAAAGTAAGAAAAAGATTTTTGAAAAATATTTTTGGAATTTTCGAAAATAACTAAGAATTTTGAAAAAGATTTGATTTTTGAAAAAGATTTTGAAAAAGATAAGATTTTTAAATTGAAAATTTGATTTGACTCATAAGAAACAACCTTGATTTTTTTAAAAAAAAATTTTGAAAAAGTCAACTCAATTTTCGAATTTGATGAGAGAAAAAAGGGAAAGATATTTTTTTGATTTTTGAAATTTTTATGAAAAACATGAAAATTATGCAATGCATGAAATTTTTAGATCAAAACAATGAATGCATGCAAGAATGCTATGAATGTCAAGATGAACACCAAGAACACTATGAATGTCAAGATGAACACCAAGAACATAATTTTGAAAAATTTTTAATGCAAAGAAAACATGTAAGACACCAAACTTAGAAATCTTTCATGTTTAGACTCTAAGAAACGAAAAATGCACATGCAAAACAAGAAAAGACACAAAACATGAAAACATCAAGATCAAACAAGAAGACTTACCAAGAACAACTTGAAGATCATGAAGAACACTATGAATCCATGATATTTTCGAAAAATGCAAGATGCATATGCAAGTGACACCAAACTTATGATATGACTCAAGACTCAAACGAGAAACACAAAAAATGTTTTCGATTTTTATGATTTTCTAATTTTTTTGGATTTTTTTCGAAAATTATATGAAAAAGAAAAAATAAGGATTCCAAATTTTTTTTTTTACATGAATTCCAGGAATCTTGCATTCTTAGTCTAAAGCTTCAGTCCAGGAATTAGACATGGCTCATGAGCCAGCCAAGCTTTTAATGAAAGCTCCGGTCCAAAACACTAGACATGGCCAATGGCCAGCCAAGCTTCAGCATGTAATTCAGACATGACACGCCTGACATACTCATTCCCAAAGGAATTAGACATGGCTTTACAGCCAGCCAGGCTTCACATGCTTCATGAAACACTAGAATTCATTCTTAAAAATTTTGAAGCCATAGAATAATTTATTTTTGAAAACATTTTTATTATTTTCAAAAACAAAGGAAAATTTTTTGAAAGATTTTTGAAAAATTTTTGAAAAGAAAACAAAAAGAAAGTTACCTAATCTGAGCAACAAGATGAACCGTCAGTTGTTCAAACTCGAACAATCCCCGGCAACGGCGCCAAAAACTTGGTACGCGGAATCGTGATTACACTTTAATTATGTAAAATTCATCGCTCTTTCTTTCCCTGGCAATGGCTCCAAAAACATGATGCCAAGACCATGGTTCACAACTCCGTGTAACTAACCAGCAAGTGCACTGGGTCGTCCAAGTAATACCTTACGTGAGTAAGGGTCGAATCCCACGGAGATTGTTGGTATGAAGCAAGCTATGGTCACCTTGTAAATCTCAGTCAGGCGGATATAAAATAGTTATATGGTTTTCGAATATTAATTAATAAAATAGGGATAGAAATACTTATGTAAATCACTGGTGAGAATTTCAGATAAGCGAATAGAGATGCTTTCGTTCCTCTGAACCTCTGCTTTCCTGCTAACCTTAATCTATGGAGTGTAGAAACTCTACCGTTGAAAATACATAAGTGAAAGGTCCAGGCATGGCCGAGATGGCCAGCCCCCAAAATGTGATCAATAGATCAAAAGATAATCCAGAGATCCAAAGATGGTCAAAAAGACGTCTAATACAATAGTAAAAGGTCCTATTTATAATAAACTAGCTACTAGGTTTTACATGAGTAAGTAATTGATGCATAAATCCACTTCCGGGGCCCACTTAGTGTGTGCTTGGGCTGAGCTTTGAGTGTTACACGTGCAGAGGCCATTTTTGGAGTTGAACGCCAGCTTTTGTGCCAGTTTGGGCGTTCAACTCTGGTTTTGGCTCCTTTTCTGGCGCTGGACGCCAGATTTGGGCAGAAAGATGGCGTTGAACGCCAGTTTACGTCGTCTATTCTTGGCCAAAGTATGGACTATTATATATTGCTGGAAAGCCCTGGATGTCTACTTTCCAACGCAATTGAAATCGCGCCATTTCGAGTTCTGTAGCTCCAGAAAATCTACTTTGAGTGCAGGGAGGTCAGAATCCAACAGCATCAGCAGTCCTTCTTCAACCTCTGAATCTGATTTCTGCTCAAGTCCCTCAATTTCAGCCAGAAAATACCTAAAATCACAGAAAAACACACAAACTCATAGTAAAGTCCAAAAATGTGAATTTAACATAAAAACTAATGAAAACATCCCTAAAAGTAACTAGATCCTACTAAAAACATACTAAAAACAATGTCAAAAAGCGTATAAATTATCCGCTCATCAATGCCATACTGGCTTAGAATAAAATATTGACTCAGCAAGTCAATATGATTTCTCAGAGTCTGACTGAAATGCAAGCTGCAACAGGCAGTACTAAGGAAGCTTCCTCTGAGGAAGAAACTTATGATACTGAGAACCCTGGAATGGAAGAAGTGAATTACATGGGAGATTCCTATGGAAACACTTACAATCCTTCATGGAGGAATCATCCTAATCTCTCATGAAAGGATCAACAGAAGCCTAATCAAGGCTTCAATAATAATTATGGTGGAAGAAACCGGTTTGGAAATAGCAAACCTTTTCCATCATCTTCTCAACAACAGACAGAGAATTCTAAGCAGAGCCACTTTGACTTAGCAACTGTAGTCTCTGATCTATCTAAGACCAATCTCAGCTTTATGACTGAAGCAAGGTCCTCCATTAGACATTTGGAGGCACAACTGGGTCAGCTGAGTAAAAGAGTTATTGAACTCCCTCCTAGTACTCTCCCAAGCAATACAGAAGAGAATCCAAAAAGAGAGTGCAAGGCCATAAACACGTCCCACATGGCCAAACCTGTAGAGAAGGGAAAGGCAGTGATTTCCAGTGAGGAAGACCTCCATGGACGTTCACTGGCCTCCAAGGAGTTCCCTAATGAGGAACCAAAGAAATCTGAGGCTCATATAGAGACCATAGAGATTCCACTGAACTCACTATTGCCATTCATGAGCTCTGATGAGTATTCTTCATCTGAAGAGGATGAAGATATTATTGAAGAGCAAGTTGCTCAATATCTAGGAGCAATCATGAAGCTGAATGCCAAGCTATTTGGTAATGAGACTTGGGAGGATGAACCCCCATTGCTCATCAATGAACTAAGTGATCTGGTTCAACTGAAATTACCTCAGAAGAAACAAGATCCTAGAAAGTTCTTAATACCTTGTACCATAGGCACCATAACCTTTGAGAAGGCTCTGTGTGACCTTGGTTCAAGTATAAACCTCATGCCACTCTCTGTAATGGAGAAACTAGGGATCTTTGAGGTGCAAGCTGCAAGAATCTCACTAGAGATGGCAGACAATTTATGGAAACAGGCTTATGAACTTGTAGAGGATGTCTTGGTAAAGATTGAAGGCCTGTACATCCTTGCTAATTTCATAATCCTAGACACTGGGAAGGATGAAGATGAATCCATCATCCTAGGAAGAACCTTCCTAGCCACAGCAAGAGTTGTGATTGATGTGGACAGAGGAGAGCTAGTCCTTCAATTGAATGAGGACTACCTTGTGTTTAAAGCTCAAGGATCTTCTTCGGTAACCATGGAGAAGAAGCATGAAAAGCTTCTCTCAGTGCAGAGTCAAACAGAGCCCCCACACTCAACTTCTTAGTTTTGTGTTGGGAGGCCAACATCAAGCTCTGAGTCTCTGTGAAGCTCTCTAAGAGCTTCACTGTCAAGCTATTGACATTAAAGAAGTGCTTGTTGGGAGGTAACCCAATGTTATTTAATTATATTTATTTTATTCTCCATTGTTATTTTATGTTTTCTTTAAGTTGATGATCATGTGAAGTCACAAAAACAATTGAAAAATCAAAAATAGAATAAAAAATAGCATTAAAAATAGCACACCCTGGAGGACTGGCTTACTGGCGTTTAAACGCCAGTAAAGATAGCAGAATGGGCGTTTAACGCCTAGCTTGGTAGCATTCTGGGCATTAAACGCCAGAATGGATAGCACTCTGGGCATTTAACGCCAGAAAGGGCTGTCTGGCATAGGCTGGTGTTAAAAACCAGAAATGGGCATCTGGCTGGTGTTTAACGCCAGAAATGGGCAACAGAGTGGCGTTTAATGCCAGAATAGGCACAGAATGGGCGTTTGAACGCCAGATTGGTGCAGGGACTCAAATTCCTTGACACCTCAGGATCTGTGAATCCCACAGGATCCCCATCTACCCAACCTCTTCTTCTCTCCTCTTTACACCTTTCCATAACACTCTTCCCCACACACCCTTGACCGATCACCTCCACACCTCTTTCCCAAATACCCTTCACCTATCAAATCCTACCCTCTTCTCCGTACTCTCTTCACCACTCACATCCATCCATTATAAAACCCCACCTACCTCACCATTCAAATTCAAACCATTTCCCTCCCAAACCCACCCACACATGGCCGAATACCCTCTCTCCCTTACCCTATAAATACCCCTCCTTACCACCTTCATCTTCACACAATATACACACTACTACCCCTTTAGTCGAATCACTCACCTCCCTCCATCTCCTCCATTTCTTCTTCTTCTACTCCTTTCTTTCTACTTTTGCTCGAGGACGAGCAAATCTTCTAAGTTTGGTGTGGGAAAAGCTAAAGCTTTTTGTTTTTCCATAACCATCAATGGCACCTAAGGCCAGAGAAACCTCTAGAAAGAGGAAAGGAAAGGCAATTGCTTCCACCTCCGAGTCATGGGAGATGGAGAGATTCATCTCAAAGATCCATCAAGACCACTTCTACGAAGTTGTGGCCAAGAAAAAGGTGATCCCCGAGGTCCCCTTCAAGCTCTAAAAAAGTGAATATCCAGAGATCCAACATGAAGTTCAAAGAAGAGGTTGGGAAATCCTCACCAATCCCATTTAACAAGTCGGAATCTTAATGGTTCAAGAGTTCTATGCCAATGTATGGATCAATAAGAACCATGACCAAAGTGTGAACCCGAACCCAAAGAATTGGCTCACAATGGTTCGGGGGAACTACTTGGATTTTGGTCCAGAAAATGTGAGGTTGGCATTCAACTTGCCAATGATGTAAGGAGATCCTCACCCTTTCACTAGAAGGGTCAACTTTGATCAAAGGTTGGACCAAGTCCTTAGGGACATTTGTGTGGAAGGCGCTCAATGGAAGAGAGATTCAAGAGGTAAGTCGGTTCAACTAAGAAAGCTTGACCTCAAACCCGAGGCTAGGGGATGGTTGGAGTTCATTCAACGCTCTATTATTCCTACTAGTAACCGGTCTGAAGTTACAATAGACCGGGCTATCATGATCCATACCATCATGAATGGAGAGGAAGTAGAAGTTCATGAGATCATATCCTTAGAACTCTACAAGGTGGCGGACAAGCCCTCCACTTTGGCAAGGTTAGCCTTCCCTTATCTCATTTGTCACCTATGCAATTCAGTTGGAGTTGTCATAGAGGAAGACACCCTCATTGAAGAGGACAAGCCCATCACTAAGAAAAGGATGGAGCAAACAAGAGAGCCCACTCATGGACCTCAACAAGAGCATGAGGAAGTTCCTCATCATGAAATCCCTGAGATTCCTCAAGGGATGCATTTTTCTCCACAAAACTATTGGGAGCAAATCAACACCTCCTTAGGAGAATTAAGTTCCAACATGGGACAACTAAGGGTGGAGCACCAAGAGCATTCCATCCTTCTCTATGAAATTAGAGAAGACCAAAGAGCCATGAGGGAAGAGCAACAAAATCAAGGAAGAGACATAGAGGAGCTAAAGCAGTCCATAAGATCTTCAAGAGGAAGAACTAGCCGCCATCACTAAGGTGGACCTGTTCTTTAATTTCCTTGTTCTTTATTTTCTGTTTTTCATTTCCTATGCCTTATATTTTATTTATGTTTGTGTCTTTATTACATGATCATTAGTGTCTAGTGTCTATGCCTTAAAGCTATGAATGTCCTATGAATCCATCACCTTTCTTAAATGAAAAATGTTTTTAATTGCAAAAGAACAAGAAGTACATGATTTCGAATTCTATCTTGAAATTAGTTTAATTATTTTGATGTGGTGACAATACCTTTTGTTTTCTGAATGAATGCTTGAACAGTGCATATTTTTGAATTTGTTCTTTATGAATGTTAAAATTGTTGGCTCTTGAAAGAATGATGAAAAAGGAGAAATGTTATTGATAATCTGAAAAATCATAAAATTGATTCTTGAAACAAGAAAAAGTAGTGAAAAGCTTGCAAAAAAAAGTGGCAAAAAAAGAGAAAGAAAAAGAAAAAGCAAGCATAAAAAGCTAATAGCCCTTTAAACCAAAAGGCAAGGGTAAAAAGGATCCAAGGCTTTGAGCATTAATGGATAGGAGGGCTCAATGAAATAAAACCCTTGCCTAAGCGACTAAACCAAGCTGTCCCTAACCATGTGCTTATGGCGGGAAGGTGTCAAGTGAAAAGCTTGAGACTGAGCGGGTAAAGTCGTGGTCCAAAGCAAAAAGAGTGTGCTTAAGAGCTCTGGACACCTCTAATTGGGGACTCTAGCAAAGTTGAGTCATAATCTGAAAAGGTTCACCCAGTTATGTGTCTGTGGCATTTATGTATCCGGTGGTAATACTGGAAAACAAAATGCTTAGGGTCACGGCCAAGACTCATAAAGTAGCTGTGTTCAAGAATCAACATACTGAAGTAGGAGAATCAATAACACTATCTGAATTCTAAGTTCCTATAGATGCCAATCATTCTGAACTTCAAAGGATAAAGTGAGATGCCAAAACTGTTCAGAAGCAAAAAGGCTACAAGTCCCGCTCATCTAATTGAGGCTAAGCTTCATTGATAAGTTTGGAATTCATTGTATATTCTCTTCTTTTTATCCTATTTTATTTTTAGTTACTTGGGGACAAGCAACAATTTAAGTTTGGTGTTGTGATGAGCGGATAATTTATACCCTTTTTGGCATTATTTTTACATAGTTTTTAGTATATTTTTGTTACTTTTATTATATTTTTATTAGTTTTTATTCAAAAATCACATTTCTGGACTTTACTATAAGTTTGTGTATTTTTCTGTGATTTCAGGTATTTTCTGGCTAAAATTGAGGGACCTGAGCAAAAATCTGATTCAGAGGCTGAAAAAGGACTGCAGATGCTGTTGGATTCTGACCTCCCTGCACTTGAAGTAGATTTTCTGGAGCTATAGAAGCCCAATTGGCAAACTCTCAATTGCGTTGGAAAGTATAAATCCTGGGCTTTTCAGCAATATATAATGGTCTATACTTTGCCCGATATTTGATGGCTCAAACTGGCGTTCAAAGTCAGCCTAAAACATCTTGGCGTAAAACGCCCAAACTGGCACCAGAATTGGAGTTAAACGCCCAAACTGGCACCAAAGCTGGCGTTTAACTCCAGGAACAGCCCAAGCACGAAAAAGCTTCAATGCTCAGCCCAAGCACACACCAAGTGGGCCCCGAAAGTGGATTTCTGCACTATCTGTACTTAGTTACTCATTTTCTGTAAACCCTAGTTACTAGTTTAGTATAAAAACTACTTTTAGAGATTTATTTTACGTCTTCTTTTAACCAAGTTTGGAATTTTATCCGGAGACTTTTATCATTGTTGTTCACGTATGGAGGCTGGCCTCACGGCCATACCTAGACCTTTCACTTATGTATTTTCTACGGTGGAGTTTCTACACACCATAGATTAAGGTGTGGAGCTCTGCTATTCTTCATGAATTAATGCAATTACTACTATTTTTCTATTCAGTTCACGCCTACTTCTTTTCCAAGATATACTCTCATACTTAATTCAGTTAAGTCAGAATGAAGGGGTGACCCGTGACAATTACCCAATCTTTGTTACTCGCTTAGCCAAGGTCGCGTGCCTAACAACCACAAAGCGATCTACATGATGTTCAACGTAGTCATTGGACGACAGCTGGAGTATACTCTCTTGGGTTTCTAATCAAATATTAGAACCTTTGTGGTATAGGCTAGAATTATTGGCAGCCATTACTGGGATCCGGAAAGTCTAAACCTTGTCTGTGGTATTCCGAGTAGGATCCAAGATCCGGAAAGTCTAAACCTTGTCTGTGGTATTCCGAGTAGGATCTGGGAAAGGATGACTGTGACGAGCTTCAAACCTGCAAATGTGGGGCACAAGTGACAGTGTGCAAAAGGACAATGGTCCTATTCCGACGCTAGCGGGAACCGACAGATGATTAGTCGTGCGGTGACAGTGCATATAGATTTGTTTTCATCTGAGAGGATCATACAGCTTGCCATGGAAGGAGGTAACGCATGGTTGGAAGAAGGCAATAGGAAAGCAGAAGTTCAGAAGCAACAAAGCATCTCCAGGCGCTTATCTGAAATTCCCATCAATGAATTACATAAGTATCTCTATCTTATTTTATATTTTATTTATATTTTAATTATCAAAACTTCATAACCATTTGAATCTGCCTGATTGAGATTTACAAGGATGACCATAGCTTGCTTCAAGCCGACAATCTCTGTGGGATCGACCCTTACTCACGTAAGGTATTACTTGGATGACCTAGTGCACTTGCTGGTTAGTTGTGCAAAGTTATGAAAAAAGAGTTGAGATTACGATCGTGCGTACCAAGCTGTTGGCGCAGTTGAGATCACAATTTCGTGTACCACTGTTGCAGAGGTTTCCTCTAGCAGTGAGACTACTACTATCACACAGGCTCTATGTGAGATGACCAACCTACTGAAGTAGATATAGTTGAATCAACAACAACCTCAGCCTCCCCTACCACAACAAAGTCAACAGTTGGTTCCTCAAAGAGTATGCGGAATATGTGCTGATTATACTCATTAAACTGATGAGTATCTGTAGCTCCAACAAGAAGACAACACCTTGGCAGCTACTCATAATTTCTATGACCGCCTGAATCAAGGATACAATCAACAAGGTGGCAATTACAACCAAGGTGGAAACTATAATCAAGGTTGGCAAGACAACTCCAACCAGGGATGGAGAGATAATTTCAATCAAGGATGGAGGGACAACTACAACAGAGGAGGCAGAGACAACAATGGAAATCAGAGGTGAAACAACAACAACAGACAACAGAACCAAAATCAGCCTTACAGAGCACCTCATCAAAGGCAGTCCCAAGCACCTCAGAACACCCAACAGCAGGTCCCCCAAGTCACTTACCCATCTTCCTCTCCCAATGACGAGTTGCTTTACTCTCTTGAGCAAGGACAACAGACCATTCAAACCACACTTACCGGTTTGACCTCTGCTATACAAGCTCTCGTCTCACAAATGGGATCGTCGAGTACCCCCAACACTTAACCTGCAAGCTCCAGTACACTTCTGTCTCAGCCTATACAAAGGAGGAATCAACGCCATTACTTTGAGGTCTGGGACTACACTACCAGAGAGGAGTCATGCGGAGCCAAGCTTCACAAAAGACACTCCAGTTGAAAGTACTATGGAAGTGGAGGATGCTGAAGAAGAAGATGTAGTACAAGACTTGGTTAAAGACGAAGCAGCTCAACCAAGGAATGGAGCACCAAGGGACGCAGATGCTGCAAGTGGCGCTATTCCTATTCTATTTCCACACCTTGCTAGGAAGCCTAGAAAGCAGATGGAACTAGACCCTAAAATGGTAGAAATATTCAAAAAGGTTGAGGTAACCATTCCACTTTTTGATGCCATTCAGCAGGTACCTAGATATGCTAAGTTTCTAAAGGATTTGTGCATGCATAAAGATAAACTACATGATTTAGAAACTATTCCTCTAGGTAGCTCCATTTCTGCTTTAGTAGGTAATATACCTGAAAAATGTAGCTACCCAGGTCCATGCATGGTTACTATTACTATAGATGGTGTGAAATTTTCTGACTGTATGTGTGATTTAGGAGCGTGTGTTAGCATTATGCCATTGTCTGTATATGATGCTTTGAGGCTCCCTCCCTTAAAAAGGTCGGCAGCTCGTTTTGTATTGACAGATAAAAGCATAATCACAGTAGTTGGAATTGCTGAGGACGTGCTGGTGAGCATTAAGGGGCTCACATTTCCCATTGATTTCTATATTTTGGAGATGCCCCCTAATGACTCAGGAAGACCATCATCCATCCTGCTTGGAAGGCCATTCCTGAAGACTTCAAAGTTCAAATTAGATGCCTTCTCAGGAACTTACTCTTTTGAGATAGAAGGCAGAGCAGTGAGCTTCAACTTGGATGAAGCTATGAAGCATCCCCCAGAAGATCATTCCATCTTCTAGTGCAACATCATTGATGAGAGTGTAGCTGCAGTTCACCAAGAAAAAATAGAAGAGATGCACATGGAGTATGGTCCAAGTGTGGGGAAATCCTCTGAACACAATGAGGACACTTTGCCATCATCACTAGCTCCAGATGATCCAGTGCCTAGCCATGAGCAGAAAATGGAGTTGAAGCCCCTTCCACCCCACCTCAAGTATGCTTACCTTGAGGATAATCAGAAGCTCCCAGTTATCATTGCAAGGGAACTCACTTCCCAACAGGAGGAACAGTTGCTTAGTGTGCTGAGAAGACACAAGAAAGTAATTGGGTGGAACTTGGCGGATATAGTAGGCATCAACCCTCAAGTTTGTGAGCATAGAATATTTTTAGAAGAGGGAGAAAGGCCTGTCCGTCAACCTCAGAGGCGGTTGAACCCTACCATCTTAGAAGTTGTTGAGAAAGAAGTGACCAGGCTACTTGAAGCAGATATCATCTACCCCATCTCATATAGTGAATGGGTCATCCCAGTACAAGTGGTGCCCAAGAAGTCTGGAGTCACAACAGTGAAAAATGAGCATGGAGAGCTCATAGCAACTAGAGTGCAGAATTCATGGAGAGTTTGCATTGATTACAGGCGCCTCAACCAAGCTACTCGCAAGGATCATTACCCCTTGCCATTTATTGATCAGATGCTTGATCGCCTGTAAGATAAATCACATTACTGCTTTTTAGATGGTTTATACAGGCTATTTTCAAATTCGTATAGCTCCTGAGGATCCGGAGAAGACTACTTTTACATGTCCCTTTGGAACGTATGCATACAAGAGGATGCCTTTTGGCTTATGTAATACACCGGCTACCTTCCAAAGGTGCATGATGAGTATCTTCTCATATCTTATTGAGAACTGTATGGAAGTTTTCATGGATGACTTTAGCGTTTATGGTGATTAATTTAGCCTTTGTTTGGATAGTTTAGCTAGAGTATTAGACATGTGTGTTAGTTCAAACCTTGTATTAAATTTTGAAAAATGTCACTTTATGGTAAAACAAGGTATTGTACTAGGACACATTGCTTCTAATACTGGTATTTCTGTAGATCCAGCAAACGTAGATGTCATTTCTAGTTTACCTTATCCCTCCTCTGTGAGGAAAGTCCGTTCGTTCCTTGGTCATGCAGGTTTCTATCGAAGATTCATCAAGGACATCAGTAAGGTAGCATTGCCTTTATCCAGACTGCTGCAGAAAGATGTTGAGTTCGAGCTGAGTAAGGACTGCATGAATGCGTTTGATAAGCTGAAGATCGCCTTAACTCAAGCTCCGATTGTGAGAGGACCAGACTGGAGCCAGCCCTTTGAGATTATGTGTGATGCTTCTAACCATGCAGTAGGAGCAGCGTTGGCTCAACGCAAAGGTAAGGATCCTTTCGTAATTGCTTATGCTTCTAAGACCTTAGACGCTGCTCAGTCTAATTATACTACCACTGAAAAAGAGCTTCTGGCAATTGTTTTTGCACCAGATAAATTTTGAGCCTATTTACTTGGTACTAAGGTGGTAGTGTACTCAGACCATGCAGCTCTAAAATATTTATTAGCTAAAAAAGAGTCCAAACCAAGGCTAATACGTTGGATGTTGCTACTGCAAGAATTTGATTTAGAAATTAAGGATAGGAGTGGTTCCCAGAATTTAGTGGCAGACCACTTGAGTCACCTTGAGAACATTAAGGATGACTCCACTCCTATCAATGATGCTTTTCCATTAGATAGCTTGCACAAAATATCTGAAGTAGTTCCTTGGTATGCGTGAAGAACTGAAGATTGATGGTTTAGAGGTTATAGTAAACTCTCGTTGTAAGTATAGTTACTAAACCAAGCAATCAACCTTTCTTACAAACATTTTGGTTGTCACAAGTAACAAACCCCTTTGAAATTGATAACCGAGTATTCAAACCTCGGATCGTCTTCTCAAGGAATTGCAGGGAGGTATGTTCTTATTATTGGTTATGAGTTTGTAAATTGGAGAATGTTGAGTTTGGGCAATGGGCACAGGTATATTTAAATGACAAGTAAAATAAAGTAATAATAATAAAATCTCTTGGCAAGGTATAAGAAATTAGAAGTCCAGACTTAGTTATCCTTATCAATAATAATGAAAGTTGAATCTTAACTCCACTTAGTTGACCTTTACTAAAGCAAAGGAAAGTCAATAGACTAATTAGTTTGATCTTCGAATCCTATTTATTTCCTAAGAAAAGGTTGGGATTATTTGAAGTTCAGTTCAATTAGCAAAGATAACAGTTATCAATTATGTTGAGATAAGGTAACTCCTGAGTTACTACTTTCTTAACCAAGACCAAAAGGAAAAAAATAAATTTACTGGAATAAAGCCCAGAATTCGCTGGAGAAGAATTCAAACACGCTGATTTCCGTCACTGCGACGCGGCCGCATGGAGCACGCGGTCGCGTCGCCTAGCCTTAGAGAAACTATAGCATATTATATATCAAATCGAAACCCCAGACGTTAGCTTTCCAATGCAACTGAAACCGCGTCGTTTGGATCTCTGTAGCTAAAGTTATAGTCATTTGAGTACGAAGAGGTCAGGCTGGACAGCTTAGCAATTTCTCCAACTTCTTGTATTCCTTCCACTTTTGCATGCTTCCTTTCCATCCTCTGAGCCATTCCTGCCCTGTAATCTCTGAAATCACTTAACACACATATCAAGGCATCTAATGGTAATAAGAGAGGATTAATAATAAGCAAATATAAGATCAAAGAAGCATGTTTTCAATTATAGCACAAAATCAAGAAGGAAATATAAAACCATGCAAATAGTATGAATAAGTGGGTAAAGAGTAGATAAAAACCACTCAATTGAGTACAAGATAAACCATAAAACAGTGGTTTATCAACCTCCCCACACTTAAACAATAGCATGTCCTCATGCTAAGCTCAAGAGAAACTATAAAAGTGAAGAGGAATGATAGAATGTATGAAATGCAACCTACCTATATGAATGCAACTACATGCAAAAATGTTTCTACCTACTTGGTTAAAAGCAAATAAGTTCTCCAAGACAAACATAAATCATATTTCACTAATTCAAATTATACAATAAGATACAAGTAAACTTGTAAGAAGATAGCTCATGAAAGCAGGGAACATAGAATTAAACATTGATCCCTTACTGGTAGTGTATATCACTCTAGTCTCTCAAGTGTATAGGGTAATTCACTCTAGTCTTCTCTAATCATGCTTTCTAAAACTTTGTTCTTCATCTAACCAATCAACAAAATTTAGTATACCAATGCAAACATCATGAGGTCTTTTCAAGGTTGTAATGGGGCTAAGGTAAGGGTAAGGATATATATAACAAATTGAATCCTTGACTAGTCTAAGATCTCACCTAACATATACATACTTTATACAATTTTAAAATACTTTACCTAACTACCCAATTTTTTTCCCACTTGTATTACATGCTCATGTATCAAACTTATTTTTGAATTTTGTCCCATGTGCATTGATTCTTTTTATTTTGGCTTAAGGCTAGTAATGTGGTTATAAAACAGAAGGGATTTAAAAGCTCAAGGGGGCTAACAAGGGTGATGTAAAAGGTAGGCTAATTTTGGGATAAGTGAGCAAAAATCAAACAATGGCCTCAATCATATGCAAGCATGTAAATACACTAAATATTGGACATATAGAGTGGAACAAAGTAAAGATTGCAATCATAAAGAAGAAAACACACAAGAATAAAAATTTATGGTTAAATAGTGTAACCATTTAAATAAGCTCAAAATCTCACAGGTTGTGTGTTCTTTGGTTCAAAAACCATGTTCCAGATACAACTTCAAACAATTTAACACAAAAATTTTCAATTTAAATTAGTGAAAATTTTCAAAAATAGGGTCTTAAAAAGAAATTTATTACTTTAACCAAGTAGTAACTAAATGCACAAAATCAAATAAATTTGCAATCAAATATGCAAATGCAACAACTAACAAGGAAAATAAAATATTGGTGTTGAGATAGAAGAGTAACTAACCCATGGAGATCGGTATCGACCTCCCCACACTTAAAGATTGCACCGTCCTCGGTGCATGCTGAGATGTGCAAGTGGATGGGTGGCTTCAACTGATGCTTTTCGCTATAGATTGTGCAGATTGACTTGCTTGTCTCCCCATGTAAGCGTCTTCCGGTTCTCTTCCTGGTGGCCATCCTGAAAGAAAAAGGGAAGAAAGGTAACCCAATAATAGAGATAAGAAAGTAAATGAAGTATGGTTGGTTTAATGCCAAATGATAAAGGTCTCATTTACATGGAAGCTTCAACATGTATGTGAGAAAACAATATAAGCATATGGCATACCAGTGGTGCAAAATTTGCAACAATGGAGAAGAGAGTGGGGAAAGAGAGATAATATAAATTCATGTCAATACAAGAGTAATACAGATATAAAAGATTGGCATTGATTTAAATAATATTACTCAATAAGAATGAAACAAGTCACTAAGCACCAAGAAAATACCAGGAAAGATGTAACAGTTGAATAAGAACATTTGAACACCAATAATAATTTTAAAAATATGCAATGAATGAAAGTATGCAAATAAAATAAATAAAATAGAATGGAAGTGAGAGAAAATACGAAAGCAAGAAAAAAGAAATAAGAAAAGATAAGAAAAATAAGGATTAGAGAAGAAAAGATAAGAAATTTGGCTGATCTGGATATTCTGTGCGCCGCTTGTGACGGGGGCGCGTGAGTGACGCGGTCGCGTGGTGCGCAAGAAGGTCAGGTGATGCGGACGCGTGGGTCACGCGATCGTGTGGCCTGTTTTGTGCGATTGGCGCGAGTGCATCCTCGCGGTCGCGCAACTCTCTTTTCGAAACTCTTTTTACCAAAAATCTGGGTGACGCGATCGCGTGGTTGACGCAGTCGCCTGGGTGGCCATCTTTTGAAAACGACACGAACGCGTGGGGCACACGTTCGCGTGGGAGGGCTTGGGCTTCCAGCACGAGTCCAGTCCAACTCCAGCTCAACTTTCTGCCATGCACCCATTTACGTCGACTTCTCAGAGCCACGCGGTCACGTGGGTGACGCGATCGCGTGGGAAGCTATTTTTCCAAATGACGCGGCCGCGTGGATCAATTTGTGCCATTAGCGCGCCTCTAGCCACGCTTTCACGTGACTCTCTGTTCATCCTCATTTTCTTCCAAATGCACATACAACGCGGACGCGTCGGCGACACTGTCGCGTCGCGTGCGAAAATCCCTTTTTTTTATCTGAAAAAAAAATGCAAGATGCAGTGTTAATATGAATGTGATGCAAAACTCCAGGTTCAATATAATAAAATAAAATAAAACTCGAAAACAAATAAAACTAAATAAAAATGAAAAAAGAACGATCATACCATGGTGGGTTGTCTCCCACCTAACACTTTTAGTTAAAGTCCTTAAGTTGGACATTTGGTGAGCTCCCTGTTATGGTGGCTTATGCTTGTATTCATCCAGGAATCCCCACCAGTGTTTGTACTTCCAGTAACCTCCGGGGTCCCAAACTAGGCATGTAAAGCCCTTAAGAAGCTTCAAACAGATTCTTAGGCTCCCGGGGTAACAAGTGTCAGAGCAGATTCCAGGATCCCAAATCTTGCTTTTACACCCATCCTTGTCAGGATCTGTATTTTTCCAATTGGGTGATAAGTAATATGAATTCTCACTGCAGCTACCAAACAGCTTCCTAGACCCATTCAGTTGAGCTTTACACCAACCTTTGCGTTTAAACTTAAAGCTTCCAACCATGATGAACCTTGCAGGATAATTCTTACCACTGGCCATCTTCCTCTTACTCTTAATGTTACAAAGAGCTCTAAGTTGACCATCCGTCTCAGTACAAAGTCATGCTCCGTACTGTTCACTGGAGTTTCTAGTATCTCCTTCATGCTACGTTCTTCATTAGATTGTCCACATGAAGCCATGGGGGTTCCTTGAGTGTCCGAACGTCGGGAAGCTAATTGAATTATCGCTTGCTCAAATTGGCGAATGGTTGCATGAAATCCATCCACTGTTTTCTTGAAACGATCCTTTGTCTCTTGATGTACTCGGTTTTCATAAATAGGATCATAGTGCTCTTGGATTGATGGATATGGAGATGATGAATATTGAAGTGGTGGTTCTTGTGAGTAATCGGGTTGGAATTGGGGTGGTTCTATATATGGTTCATATGGCTCATAAGGTGGTTGGTATGGTGGTTGAGGGTTAGGGTCATATGGAGGTGAATGGCGGAAAGGAGCTTGTGAGTTTGGTGGTCCAAAGTTATGTTGAGGAGGGGGTTCATAGGCATATGGTGGTGGTTGTTGATAATCAAAAGATTGCTCACCATAGCCATTGCCTTGATATGCATCACAGAATGGTTGTTGATAGTCCATTGGAGGTGGTTGTTGCCATGAGGGTTGATCAAATCCTTGTGGCTCCTCCCATCTTTGATTCTTCCAACCTTGATGCCTGTTCTCATTATAGTTTCCATTCCTAACAACAACATTGGAATCAAACTTGAAGCGAGAGGGGTGAGAACTCATAGTTAGTTAATAAAAATTTAAAAACAAAAGTAAAAGCAAATTTTAAATTCAAATTTTTGAATTTGAAAATTAAAATTTGAATTTTGAATTTTTTTTTAAAATTGAAATTTGAAGATTAAAATTTGAAAATTTTTTTTTTAAAAATTGAATTTTAAATTTTGAAAATTAAATTTTTAAAATTGAAAATTGAAAATTGATTTTTTTTTAAATATTTACAATAACCAATAATAAGGCACACGTTTGCAATTCCCCGGCAACGGCGCCATTTTGAAGAACTGAAGATTGATGGTTTAGAGGTTATAGTAAACTCTCGTTGTAAGTATAGTTACTAAACCAAGCAATCAACCTTTCTTACAAACGTTTTGGTTGTCACAAATAACAAACCCCTTTGAAATTGATAACCGAGTATTCAAACCTCGGATCGTCTTCTCAAGGAATTGCAGGGAGGTATGTTCTTATTATTGGTTATGAGTTTGTAAATTGGGGAATGTTGAGTTTGGACAATGGGCACAGGTATATTTAAATGACAAGTAAAATAAAGTAATAATAATAAAATCTCTTGGCAAGGTATAAGAAATTAGAAGTCCAGACTTAGTTATCCTTATCAATAATAATGAAAGTTGAATCTTAATTCCACTTAGTTGACCTTTACTAAAGCAAAGGAAAGTCAAGGGACTAATTAGTTTGATCTTCGAATCCTATTTATTTCCTAAGAAAAGGTTGGGATTATTTGAAGTTCAGTTCAATTAGCAAAGATAATAGTTATCAATTATGTTGAGATAAGGTAACTCCTGAGTTACTACTTTCTTAACCAAGACCAAAAGGAAAAAAATAAATTTACTGGAATAAAAATGCCTTCAGATGGGAAGCAACAGTAACATAAATTAAAGAGAGCAATCATAAGTCTGAAATACCTCAAAATATATTAAAATAGAAAATCAATCATAAAGAGTCATAAACAAAAGTGAGAAAAGAAATAAAAAGAACATTGAACCTGGGATTGAGAGTCACTCCTAAAACTAAGAGAAGTCCTAAATCCTAATCCTAAGAGAGAGGAGAGAACCTCTCTCTCTAAAAACTATATCTACTCCTAAAATTGTGAATTATGAGAGCCTCCTTTGTATGGATGCATTCTTCCACTTTATAGCCTCTAATCTGTGTTTTCTGGGCCGCAAACTGGGTCAGAAACAGGCCCAGAATTCGCTGGAGAAGAATTCAAACACGCTGATTTCCGTCACTGCGATGCGACCGCATGGAGCACGCGGTCGCGTCACCTAGCTTCAGGGAAACTATAGGATATTATATTTTAAATCGAATCCCCAGACGTTAGCTTTCCAACGCAACTGGAACCGTGTCGTTTGGACCTCTGTAGCTAAAGTTATAACCGTTTGAGTGCGAAGAGGTCAGGCTAGACAGCTTAGCAATTTCTCCAACTTCTTGTATTCCTTCCACTTTTGCATGCTTCCTTTCCATCCTCTGAGCCATTCCTGCCCTGTAATCTCTGAAATCACTTAACACACATATCAAGGCATCTAATGGTAATAAGAGAGGATTAATAATAAGCAAATATAAGATCAAAGAAGCATGTTTTCAATCATAGCACAAAATCAAGAAGGAAATATAAAACCATGCAAATAGTATGAATAAGTGGGTAAAGAGTAGATAAAAACCACTCAATTGAGTACAAGATAAACCATAAAATAGTGGTTTATCAATGCGCCTATAGCTAATTATCTAGTTAGTCACGCTTTCCCTCCTAATTTAACTAAGCATCAGAGAGACAAGGTGAAAAGCGAGTCCAAATATTATATATGGGATGACCCATATTTATGGAGGTATGGTGCTGACCAGATAATTAGAAGGTGTGTGCCTCAATCAGAATTTCAGTCCATTTTAAAGGCCTGCCACTCTTTTGAGAGTGGTGGACATTTTGGCCCTCAAAGAACAGCTAGAAATATTTTAGACTGTGGATTCTGGTGGCCTACTCTTTTAAAGGATGCTAGTACCTTCTGCAAATCTTGTTCCTCATGCCAAAGGTTTGGAAATATATCTAAGAGGGATGATATACCCCAAAACTAGCACAAAAGCTGGAGTTAAACGCCCAAACCTGAACAAAAGCTGGCGTTTAACTCCAAGAAAAGTCTCTACACATAGAAGCTTCAATGCTCAGCCCAAGCACACACCAAGTGGGCCCGGAAGAAGATTTCTGCATTAATTACTAATTTCTGTAAACCCTAGGCTACTAGTTCTCTATAAATAGGACCTTATACTATTGTATTTTCATCTTTGATAAGTCTTATGCTATCTTAGACACGTTTGGAGGCTGGCCATTCGGCCATGCCTAGACCTTGTTCTTATGTATTTTTAACGGTGGAGTTTCTACACACCATAGATTAAGGTGTGGAGCTCTGCTGTTCTTCATGAATTAATACAAAGTACTATTGTTTTTCTATTCAACTCAAGTCTATTTCTTCTCCAAGATATTCATTCGTTCTTCAACTTGATGAATGTGATGATCCGTGACACTCATCATCATTCTCACCTATGAACATGTGCCTGACAACCACCTCTGTTCTACTAGCAATGGCTTGAATGCGTATCTCTTGGGTTTTTAATCTAAGATTGGAACCTTCGTGGTATAGGCTAGAATTATTAGCGGCCATTCCTGAGATCCGGAACGTCTAAACCTTGTCTGTGGTATTCTGAGTAGGATCTGGGAAGGGATGACTGTGACGAGCTTCAAACTCGTGATTGTTGGGTGTGTGACAGACGCAAAAGGATCAATGGATCCTATTCCGACATGATCGAGAACCGACAAATGATTAGCCGTGCGGTGACAGCGCATTTGGAACGTTTTCACTGAGAGGACGGGAAGTAGCCATTGACAACGGTGATGCCCAACATAAAGCTTGCCATGGAAAGGAGTATGAATGATTGGAAGAAGGCAATAGGAAAGCAGAGGTTCAGGAGGAACAAAGCATCATCATACGCTTATCTGAAATTCCAACCAAAGAATTACATAAGTATCTCTATCTTTATTTTATGTTTTATTTATCTTTTAATTATCAATTCTCCATCACCATCTGAATTCGCCTGACTGAGATTTACAAGGTGACCATAGCTTGCTTCAAGCCGACAGTCTCCGTGGGATCGACCCTTACTCACGTAAGGTATTACTTGGACGACCCAGTGCACTTGCTGGTTAGTTGTGCGGGATTGTGACAAAGTGTGATTCATGTTTAAGAGCTCCAAGTCCTTTGGCACCATTGTTGATGATCACAATTTCGTGCACCAAGTTTTTGGCGCCGTTGTCGGGGATTGTTCGAGTTTGGACAACTGACGGTTCATCTTGTTGCTTAGATTAGGTACTTTTCAGAATTTTTAAGAATGGATTCTAGAGTTTCAAGGTGATGTTCTTATCATCACAAAAGCTGATTGATTCTCATCAATTTAGCTATTGAATGTAATGTCCTGCTGAAGCTTGGCCAAACATGTCTAATCTTTTTAGACTGAAGCTTTAGACTAACATTGCATGATTCCTGGGCATGGGTCACGCGTGCGCATGGGCGACGCGCACGCGTGGGAGGCTGTTTTTCAAAATGACGCGGACACATCATGAACACGGTCGCGTGGGCATGTTTGTGCCTAAGGCACGCCTCCAGCCACGCTCTCGCGTGACTCTCTGCTTCTTTTCTTCCTTGTTTCTAATGCACTAATGATGCGGACGCGTCGCGTGTAATTTTTTTTATATGTAGAATGCAAATGTAAATGCAGGCTATATGCAACTATATGCAGAGGTTATGAGAAGAGTCATTAACAAAAACAAAAATAGAATAAAGTAAGATAAAACTAAGACTAAAACGGAACGATCATACCATGGTGGGTTGTCTCCCACCTAGCACTTTGCTTTTACGTCCTTAAGTTGGACGTTCTTCAAGCTCATTCTGCTACTGTTGGTGGGTCTTCCAAGAGGAAAACCTCAAGCTCTTTGTGATCCTTAATCTTTTCTCCATGATAAAGCTTTAGGCGATGTCCGTTGACCTTGATGAATTTTGAGCTAGAAGGATGACGCAGGTGAAAAACTCCGTATGGCTCTGCCTTTTCTACTCTGTAGGGACCTTCCCATCTTGATCTCAATTTACCTGGCATAAGCCTCAGTCTGGAGTTATAAAGAAGAACTAACTCCCATAGTCTGAATTCTCTCCTTTTTATGTGTTTGTCATGGATAGCCTTCATCTTCTCCTTGTATCGCCTGGAGTTGTCATATGCTTCTAGGCGAAGATTCTCCAATTCTGCTAGTTACAGCTTTCTTTCAGCACCAGATTCTTCAAAATTCATATTGCATTCCCTTACAGCCCAGAAGGCCTTGTGTTCCACCTCTACTGGAAGGTGGCAAGCCTTTCCATACACTAAGCAGAAGGGGCTCATCCCGATGGGTGTTTTGTATGCTGTTCTATATGCCCAGAGTGCATCTTGTATCCTTGCACTCCAGTCTTTCCTATGGGGCTTTATTATTTTCTCCAGAATGCGTTTAATCTCCCTGTTAGACACTTCTGCTTGTCCATTGGTCTGAGGATGATAAGCTGTTGCTATTTTGTGAACAATTCCATGCTTCTTCAGTAATCCTGTTAGTCTCCTGTTACAGAAGTGTTAACATCATCAGTGTTAGCATCATCAGTACGAGTAGGAATTGCTTCCACCCATTTAGAAATGTAATCTACAGCTAACAGTATATAAAAGTAATCATTAGAGTTTGGAAATGGACCCATGAAGTCAATGCCCCAAACATAAAAAATTTCACAGAAAGGCATAATCTGTTGAGGCATCTCATCCCTCTTGGATATATTACCAAATCTTTGGCATGGGGAACAAGATTTACAAAATTTAGCAGCATCTTTAAAAAGAGTAGGCCACCAGAATCCACAGTCTAAGATTTTTCTAGTTTTTCTTTGAGGGCCAAAATGTCCTCCACTCTCAGAAGAGTGGCATGCCTCTAAAATGGACTAGAATTCTGATTGAGTACACACCTCCTAATTACCTGGTCAGCACCACACCTCCATAAATATGGGTCATCCCATATATAATATTTAGACTCGCTTTTCAGCTTGTCCCTTTGATGTTTAGTAAAATTGGGAGGGAAAGTATGGCTAACTAGATTATTAGCTACATGTGCATACTAATGAACTACTTCGGATACTGCTTGCAAACTATCAAATGGGAAAGTATCATTGATAGGAGTGAAGTCATCCTTAATGTGCTCAAGGCGACTCAAGTGGTCTGCCACTAAATTCTGGTTACCACTCCTATCCTCAATTTCTAAAT
Source organism: Arachis ipaensis (assembly GCF_000816755.2). Lineage (NCBI taxonomy): Eukaryota > Viridiplantae > Streptophyta > Magnoliopsida > Fabales > Fabaceae > Arachis > Arachis ipaensis. The sequence continues at coordinate 73,493,012 of NC_029792.2, forward strand.
CAAATTCTTGTAGCAACAGTATCCATCGTACTAGCCTTGGTTTGGACTCTTTTTTAGCTAATAAATATTTTAGAGCTGCATGGTCTGAGTACACTACTACCTTAGTACCAAGTAAATAGGCTCGAAATTTATCCAGAGCAAAAATAATAGCAAGAATCTCTTTTTCAGTAGTAGTGTAATTAGATTGAGCAGCATCTAAGGTTTTAGATGCATAAGCAATTACGAAAGGATCCTTACCTTCGTGCTGAGCCAGCGCCGCTCCTACTGCATGGTTGGAGGCATCACACATAATCTCAAATGGCTGGCTCCAGTCTGGTCCTCTCACAATTGGAGCTTGAGTCAGGGCAATCTTTAGCTTGTCAAATGCTTGCATGCAATCCTCACTAAACTCGAACTCAATATCTTTCTGTAGCAGTCTGGATAAAGGTAATGCTACCTTACTGAAGTCCTTAATAAATCTCCTATAAAAAGCTGCATGGCCAAGGAACGAACGGACTTTCCTCATGGAGGAGGGGTAAGGTAAACAAGAAATAACATCTACCTTTGCTGGATCTACTGAAATACCAGTTTTGGAGACAACATGTCCTAGAACAATCTCTTATTTTACCATAAAATGACATTTTTCAAAATTCAATACAAGGTTTGAACTAACACATCTGTCTAATACTTTAGCTAAACTATCCAAGCAAAGGTTAAACGAATCACCATATATGCTAAAATCATCCATAAAAACTTCCATACAGTTCTCAATAAGATCTAAAAAGATACTCATCATGCATCTTTGGAAAGTAGCCGGTGCATTACATAAGCCAAAAGGCATCCTTTTTTATGCATACATTCCAAAGGGACATGTAAAAGTGGTCTTCTCCTAATCCTCAGGAGCTATATGAATTTGAAAGTAGCCTGTATAGCCATCTAAAAATCAATAATGGGATTTACCTGATAGGCGATCGAGCATCTGGTCAATGAATGGCAAGGGGTAATGATCCTTGCGAGTAGCTTGGTTGAGACGCCTATAGTCAATGCAAACCCTCCATGAATTCTGCACTCTAGTTGTCAGGAGCTTTCCATGCTCATTCTTGACTGTTGTGACTCCAGACTTCTTGGGCACCACTTTTACTGGATTGACCCATTCACTGTCTGAGATGGGGTAAATGATATCTGCTTCAAGTAGCCTGGTCACTTCTTTCTTGACAACTTCTAAGATGGTGGGATTCAATCTTCTTTGGGGTTGACAGACGGGTTTTGATTCCTCTTCTAAATATATTCTGTGCTCACAAACTTGAGGATTGATGCCTACTATATCCGCCAAGGTCCACCCAATTGCTCTCTTATGTTTTCTCTTGTGTGCTGAGAAAACATAAGAAAGCAATTGGATGGAGCTTGGCGGATATGGTAGGCATCAGCCCCCAAGTTTGTGAACATAGAATATTCTTAGAAGAGGGAGCAAAGCCTGTCCGTCAGCCTCAAAGAAGATTGAATCCCACCATCTTAGAAGTTGTCAAAAAGGAAGTGACCAGGCTACTTAAAGCAGATATCATTTACCCAATTTCAGATAGTGAATGGGTCAGCCCAGTACAAGTAGTGCCCAAGAAGTCTGGAGTCACAACAATAAAGAATGAGTATGGAGAGCTTCTGACAACTAGAGTGCAAAATTCATGGAGGGTTTGCATTGACTATAGGCGTCTCAACCAAGCCACTCGCAAGGATCATTACCCCTTGCCATTCATTGATCAAATGCTTGATCGTCTGTCAAGTAAATCTCATTATTATTTTTTAGATGGTTATACAGGATACTTTCAAATTCATATAGCTCCTGAAGATCAGGAGAAGACCACTTTTACATGTCCCTTTGGAACTTATGCTTATTAGAGAATGCCCTGTGGCTTATGCAATTCACCAGCTACTTTCCAAAGATGCATGATGAGTCTTTTCTCTGATATTATTGAGAACTGTATGGAGATTTTTATGGATGATTTCAGCATATATGGTGATTCATTCAGCCTTTGCATGGATAATTTATCTAGAGTATTAGACACGTGTATTAGTACAAACCTTGTATTAAATTTTGAAAAATATCACTTTATGGTCAAACAAGGAATTGTACTAGGACATGTTGTGTCTAATACTGGCATTTCTGTAGATCCAGCAAAGGTGGATGTTATTTCTAGTTTACCTTACCCCTCCTCCGTGAGGGAAGTCTGTTCGTTCCTTGGCCACGCAGGTTTTTACAGGAGATTCATTAAGGACTTCAGTAAGGTAGCATTACCTTTATCCAGATTGCTGCAGAAGAAAATTGAGTTCGAGTTCAGTGAGGATTGTATGCAGGCATTTGATAAGCTGAAGACCGCCCTGACTCAAGCTCCAATTGTGAGAGGACCTGACTGGAACCAGTCATTTGAAATCATGTCTGATGCTTCCAACCATGCAGTAGGAGCAGCGCTGGCTCAGCGCGAAGGTAAGGACCCTTTTGTAATTGCTTATGCATCTAAGACCTTAGATGCTGCTCAGTCTAATTATAATACTACTGAAAAAGAGCTTCTTGCTATTGTTTTTGCTCTGGATAAGTTTCGAGCCTATTTACTTGGTACTAAGGTAGTAGTGTACTCAGACCATAAAGCTCTAAAATATTTATTAGCTAAAAAAGAGTCCAAACCAAGGCTAATACGTTGGATACTGCTCCTACAAGAATTTGATTTAGAAATTAAGGACAGGAGTGGTAACCAGAATTTAGTGGCAGACCACTTAAGTCGCCTTGAGCACATTAAGGGTGAATCCACTCCTATAAATGACAATTTTTCATTTGATAACTTACAAGCAGTATCTGAAGTAGTTCCTTGGTATGCACCTGTAGCTAATTATCTAGTTAGCCACACCTTTCCTCCAAATGTTACTAAGCACTAGAGAGACAAGCTGAAAAGTGAGTCCAAATATTATATATGGGATGATCCATATTTATAGAGGTGCAGTACTGACCAGGTAATTAGACGGTGTGTGCCTCAATCAGAATTCCATTCTATTTTAGAGGCTGGCCACTCATCTGAGAGTGGAGGACATTTTGGCCCTCAAAGAACAGCTAGAAAAATTCTAGATTGTGGATTCTGGTGGCCTACTCTTTTTAAAGATGCTATTGAATTTTGTAAATCTTGTTTCCCATACCAAAGGTTTGGTAATATATCCAAGAGGGATGAGATGCCTCAACAGATTATGATTTTCTATGAAATTTTTTATGTTTGGGGCATCGACTTCATGGGTCCATTTCTAAATTCTAACGGTTACTCTTATATACTGTTAGCCGTAGATTATGTTTCTAAATGGGTGGAAGCAATTCCTACCCATACTGATGATGCTAACACTATTATTTCCTTTGTTAGAAACCATATTATCTCTCGCTTTGGATCACCACGAGCAATCGTGAGCGATCAAGGCACCCATTTTTGTAACAAGAGACTAACAGGATTACTGAAAAAGCATGGGATAATTCACAAAGTAGCAACAGCTTATCATCCCTAGACCAATGGGCAAGCAGAAGTCTCTAACAGAGAGATTAAACGTATTCTAGAAAAGATAGTAAAACCTCATAGGAAGGACTGGAGTAACAGGTGATGAGCGGATAATTTATACGCTTTTTGGCATTGTTTTTAGGTAGTCTTTAGTATGATTTGGTTAGTTTTTGCTATATTTTTATTAGTTTTTATGCAAAAATCATATTTCTGGACTTTACTATGAGTTTGTATGTTTTTCTATGATTTCAGGTATTTTCTGGCTGAAATTGAGGGACCTGAGCAAAATCTGATTCAGAGGCTGAAAAAGGACTGCAGATGCTGTTGGATTCTGACCTCCCTGCACTTGAAATGGATTTTATGGAGCTACAGAAACCTAAATGGCAGGCTCTCAATTGCGTTGGAAAGTAGACATCCAGGGCTTTCCAGCAATTTATAATAGTCCATACTTCACTCAAAGATAAATGACGTAAACTGGCGTTCAATGCCAGTTCCATGTTGCATTCTGGTGTTAAACGCCAGAAACAGGTTACAAGTTGGAGTTAAACGCCCAAAACAGGCTACAACCTGGCGTTTAACTCCAGAAACATCCTAGACACGTGTAAAACTCAAGTCTCAGCCCCATCACACACCAAGTGGGCCCCGGAAGTGGATTTCTGCACTATCTATCGTAGTTTACTCATTTTCTGTAAACCTATGTTACTAGTTTAGTATTTAAACAACTTTTAGAGATTTATTATGTACCTCATGACATTTTACATGTTTCATAATGTATTTCTGACGGCATGAGTCTCTAAACCCCATGATTGGGGGTGAGGAGCTCTGCTTTGTCTCGATGAATTAATGCAATTACTTCTGTTTTCTATTCAATCACGTTTGTTTCTATTCTAAGATACTCGCTTGTACTTAACCATGATGAATGTGATGATCCGTGACACTCATCATCATTCTCAACCTATGAACGCGTGCCTGACAACCACTTCCGTTCTACCTTAGATTGAGTATGTATCTCTTAGCTTCTTGGTTCATGATTAGAGTCTTCGTGGTATAGGCTAGGATTATTGGCGGCCATTCCTGAGATCCGGAAAGTCTAAACCTTATTTGTGGTATTCCGAGTAGGATCTGGGAGGGGATGACTGTGACGAACTTCAAACTCACGAGTTCTGGGCGTAGTGACAGACGCAAAAGGGTCAATGGATCCTATTCCAACATGAGTGAGAACCGACAGATGATTAGCCGTGCGGTGACAGCGCATTTGGACCATTTTCACTGAAAGGACGGATGGTAGCCATTGACAATGGTGATCCACCAACATACAGCTTGCCATGGAAGGAGACCTGCGTGCATGAAGAAGAAGACAGTAGGAAAGCAGAGATTCAGAAGACAGAGCATCTCCAAAACCTCAATTTGTTCTCCATTACTGCATACAAGTATTATTTAATTTATGCTATTTACTCTTCATAAATATAATCACTCCTATCATTGATTTCTTGACTAAGAATTACAAAATAACCATAGCTTGCTTCAAGCCGACAATCTCCATGGGATCGACCCTTACTCACGTAAGGTATTACTTGGACGACCCAGTGCACTTGCTGGTTAGTGGTACAAGTTGTGAAAAGTGTGATTTACAATTTGTGAGAAGGTAACACTTTTCCTGTAATCATAAGCTCTGCTTTAGAGCCACAGGAAGAGAAAGCACTAACTCAGGTGCCAAGGACACACAAGATAGCTCTTGGGTGGTCTATAAGTGATCTTAAGGATATTAGCCCAGCGAGATGCATGCACAAGAACCTATTAGAGGATGATGCTAAGCCAGTGGTTCAACCACAGAGGCGGCTAAATCCCGCCATGAAGGAGGTAGTGCAGAAAGAGGTCACTAAGTTACTAGAGGCTGGGATTATTTATCCTATTTCTGATAGCCCCTGGGTGAGCCCTGTCCATGTTGTCCCTAAGAAGGGAGGTATGACAGTGGTTCATAATGAAAAGATTCTATAGGAGGTTTATAAAGGATTTTTCAAAAATCGCAAAACCTCTGAGCAATCTGCTAGCTACTGACACGCCATTTGTGTTTGACACAGAGTGTCTGCAGGTGTTTGAAACCCTGAAAGCTAAGCTGGTCACAGCACCAGTTATTTCTGCACCTGATTGGACATTACCTTTGGAACTAATGTGTGATGCCAGTGACCATGCCATTGGTGCAGTATTGGGACAGAGGCATAACAAGCTTCTGCATGTCATTTATTATGCTAGCCATGTTTTAAATGATGCCCAGAAAAATTACACAACCACAGAAAAAGAGCTGCTTGCAGTGGTTTATGACATTGACAAGTTTAGATCATACTTAGTAGGATCAAAAGTGATTGTGTACACTGACCATGCTGCTCTTAAATATCTACTCACAAAGTAGGATTCAAAGCCCAGGCTCATAAGATGGGTGTTACTTCTGCAAGAGTTTGATATAGAAATAAGAGATAGAAAAGGGACAGAGAATCAAGTAGCTGATCACCTGTCCCGGATAGAACCAGTAGCAAGAGCATCCCTCCCTCCTACAGAGATCTCTGAAACCTTTCCGGATGAGCAATTGTTTGCTATTCAGGAAGCTCTGTGGTTTACAGACATTGCAAACCAGAAGACTCAAGGTTCTCCTTCTGTAACCATGGAGAGGAAGTACGAAAAGCTTCTCTCTATACAGAGTCAAACAAAACCCCCACATTCAAACTCTAAGTTTGGTGTTGGGAGGCCACAACCAAACTCTAAGTTTAGTGTTGAGAGGAACCAACCCTGCTCTGATTATCTGTGAGGCTCCATGAGAACTCACTGTCAAGCTATTGACATTAAAGAAGCGCTTGTTGGGAGGCAACCCAATGTTATTTAATTATATCTATTTATTTTCCATTGGTATTTTATGTTTTCTTTAGGTTGATGATCATGTGAAGTCACAAAAACAACTGAAAAATCAAAAACAGAATGAAAAACAGCATTAAAAATAGCTCACCCTAGAGGAAGAGCTTACTGGCGTTTAAACGCCAGTAAGAAGCATCAGACTGGCGTTTAACGCCAGAACAGAGCATCAAGTTGGCGTTTAACGCCAAGAAAGGGAGAAAAGCTGGCGTTTAACGCCAGAAACAAGCAGCAGTCTGGCATTAAATGCCAGGATGGCACACTAATGGTGTTTTTGCACGCCTCATTAGAGCAGGATGATAAGTCATTGACCCCTCAGGATCTGTGGACCCCACAGGATCCCCACCTGTCACACCTTTCCTCCTTCTTTTGTTCGAGGACGAGCAAACATTTTAAGTTTGGTGTGGAAAAAGCATTGCTTTTTTGTTTTTCCATAACCACTAATGCCTCAAGGGATGCACTTTCCTCCACAAAACTATTGGGAGCAGATTAACACCCCCTAGGAGAATTAAGTTCCAACATGGGACAACTAAGGGTGGAGTACCAAGAGCATTCCATCCTCCTCCATGAAATTAGAGAGGATCAAAGAGATATGAGGGAGGAGCAACAAAGGCAAGGAAGAGACATAGATGAGCTCAAGAGCACCATTGGTTCTTTAAGAGGAAGAAGACGCCACCCTTACTAAGGTGGACCCGTTCCTTAATCTCCTTGTCTATTATTTTTTCTGTTTTCGTTCTCTATGCTTTATGTTTATTTATATTTGTGTCTTTCTTACATGATCATTAATGTCTATACCTTAAAGCTATGAATGTCCTATGAATCCATCACCTTTCTTAAATGAATAAAGTTTTTAATCATAAAAGAACAAGAAGTACATGATTTCGAATTCATCCTTGAAATTAGTTTAATTATTCTGATGTGGTGACAATACTTTTTGTTTTCTGAATGAATGCTTGAACAGTGCATATGTCTTTTGAATTTGTTGTTTATGAATGTTAAAATTGTTGGCTCTTGAAAGAATGATGAAAATGAGAAATGTTGTTGATAATCTGAAAAATCATAAAATTGATTCTTGAAGCAAAAAAAGCAGTGAATACGAAAGCTTGCAAAAAAAAAAGAAAAAAAATGGCGAAAAAAAAAAGAAAAAGAAAAAGCAAGCAGAAAAAGCCAAAAGCTCTTTAAACCAAAAGGCAAGAGCAAAAAGCCAATAGCCCTTAAAACCAAAAGGCAAGGGTAATAAAAAGGATCCAAGGCTTTGAGCAACAGTGGATAGGAGGGCCTAAAAGGAATAAAATCCTGGCCTAAGTAGCTAAACCAAGCTGTCCCTAACCATGTGCTTGTGGCGTGAAAGTGTCAAGTGAAAACTTGAGACTGAGCGGTTAAAGTCGAGGTCCAAAGTAAAAAGAAGAGTGTGCTTAAGAACCCTGGACACCTCTAATTGGGGACTCTAGCAAAGCTGAGTCACAATCTAAAAAGGTTCACCCAATTATGTGTCTGTGGCATTTATGTATCCGGTGGTAATACTGGAAAACAAAGTGCTTAGGGCCACTTTCATTGATATTTTGAAATTTATAGTATATTCTCTTCTTTTTATCCTATTTGATTTTTAGTTGCTTCGGGACAAGCAACAATTTAAGTTTGGTGTTGTGATGAGCGGATAATTTATACGCTTTTTGGCATTGTTTTTAGGTAGTCTTTAGTATGATTTAGTTAGTTTTTACTATATTTTTATTAGTTTTTATGAAAAAATCACATTTCTGGACTTTACTATGAGTTTGTGTGTTTTTCTATGATTTCAGGTATTTTCTGGCTGAAATTGAGGGACCTGAGCAAAATCTGATTCAGAGGCTGAAAAAGGACTGCAGATGCTGTTGGATTCTAACCTCCCTGCACTCGAAATAGAATTTCTGGAACTACAGAAACCCAAATGGCAAGCTCTTAATTGCATTGGAAAGTAGACCTCTAGGGATTTCCAGCAATATATAATAGTCCATACTTTTCTCAAAGATAAATGACGTAAACTGGCGTTCAACGCCAGTTCCATGTTGCATTCTGGCGTTAAACGCCAGAAACAGGTTACAAGTTGGAGTTAAACGCCCAAAACAGGCTACAACCTGGCGTTTAACTTCAGAAATAGCCTAGGCACGTGTAAAGCTCAAGTCTCAGCCCCAGCACACACCAAGTGGGCCCCGGAAGTGGATTTTTGTGCTATCTATCGTAGTTTACTCATTTTCTGTAAACCTAGGTTACTAGTTTAGTATTTAAACAACTTTTAGAGATTTATTATGTACCTTATGACATTTTACACGTTTCATATTGTATTTCTGACGGCATGAGGCTCTAAACCCCATGGTTGGGGGTGAGGAGCTCTGTTGTGTCTCGATGAATTAATGCAATTACTTTTGTTTTCTATTCAATCACGCTTGTTTCTATTCTAAGATACTCGCTTGTACTTAACCGTGATGAATGTGATGATCCATGATACTCATCATCATTCTCAACCTATGAACGCGTGCCTGACAACCACTTCCGTTCTACCTTAGATTGAGTGTGTATCTCTTAGCCTCTTGGTTCATGATCAGAGTCTTCGTGGTATAGGCTAGGATTATTGGCGGCCATTCCTGAGATCCGGAAAGTCTAAACCTTGTCTGTGGTATTCTGAGTAGGATCTGGGATGGGATGACTATGACGAGCTTCAAACTCACAAGTGCTGGGCGTAGTGACAGACGCAAAAGGATCAATGGATCCTATTCCAACATGAGTGTGAACCGACAGATGATTAGCCGTGCAGTGACAGCGCATTTGGACCATTTTCACTAAGAGGACAGATGGTAGCCATTGACAACGGTGATCCACCAACATACAGCTTGCCATGGAAGGAGACCTGCGTGCGTGAAGAAGAAGACAATAGGAAAGCAGAGATTCAGAAGACAGAGCATCTCCAAAACCTCAATCTGTTCTCCAATACTGCATAACAAGTACTATTTAATTTATGCTTTTTACTCTTCATAAATATAATCACTCTTATCATTGATTTCCTGACTAAGAATTACAAAATAACCATAGCTTGCTTCAAGCCGACAATCTCCGTGGGATCGACCCATACTTACGTAAGGTATTACTTGGATGACCCAGTGCACTTGCTAGTTAGTGGTACGAGTTGTGAAAAGTGTGATTTACAATTCGTGTACCAAGCTGCATTCTTGTCTGCATAAAACCCCATGATTCAAATTCAATTATCTGCTAATAAGGACATAGATGCTTATCTGCTTTCATTCCTTTTTCTCATGTTTTGCTGCTTGCTTGGGGACAAGCAAGATTTAAGTTTGGTGTTGTGATGACAAATCATCTTAGGCTAGTTTCACAAGCCTTTTTCATTAGTTTTTACTTAGTTTTCATGCATTTCTTAGGCAATAAGTAAGTGTTTGGATGAGAAATTTATGCTTGTCTTGATTCAATCAAACATTGTTAATTTTATGCATTTTCATGAGATTTATGCAAAGAATTGTTTGATGCTATGAATGATGCATTATCTTGTGATTATGGAAATACTTTGATGAGTCTGTTTGGTTGATGATAGGTGAAAAGAAGCAGAGGAAGAGCAAGGAAGAAGAGAAGGAGAGGCCAACGTTGGAGCCAACGTTGGCCCATCAATGTTGAAGGCAACTTTCTGGAAGAACAAAACATGGGTGCCAACGTTGGAGGGAACGTTGGTGAACCAACGTTACCTCCAACGTCCTCGAAAATGTTCAATTCTTGGGATGAAAGATTTTTGAGCGACGTGTACGTGACCATTGCGCGTGCGCGTGAAAGAAGAAAAATTTTCAATCCACGCGCAAGCGTGAGTCACGCGCACGCGTGGAATGGCAAAATTAACAATCCACGCCTACACGTGGGTCACGCGTACGTGTGACTAAGCCTACGTTGGAAGAAACGTTGTTGATCAAATGCTGCCTCCAACGTCCGCGATGAGAAGCCCAGAATTTGGAGTTAGGAAACTGAAATCGACGCGCACGCGTCTATGACGCGTACGCGTGTAGTGAAAAAAATGGCAATGCACGCGTAAGCGTGGTGTACGCGCACACGTGGAAGGGCAAAAACACAGCCTTCACGCGTATGCATGGTATATGCGCATGCGTGGATAGGCGAACGTTGGCACTCCAACGTTGAGTCAAACGTTGATGACAGCAACCAGAAAACGTTTTGGCTCAATGTTTTCATACAAATGTTACCACCAACGTTAAGGCCAATTTCAGTTACAAAATGGCACCCTGCAAGTTATGAATGTTTAGCCAAGGTCAACGTCAGCTAGAGTGATTCCTCATTGCTTCAATTAAGGCCAAGGCCCAAATCCAAGTACACTGAAGACTCAACTGATGAGGAGAAGAAGCCTATAAATATAAGAATGCTTGAAGAAAAAAAGAGGAGGCTCGGATAGTTACAGAAAAGAGGAGGCTCTTGTATACATTTTCCTTTTCTTCCATTTTTACATTGTAGCTTTTCCTGAATTTCATTTTCTTATGCAATTTCAATTTCCTACAATTCTGTTCTTCTGCAATTTTGCAATTGAGTTTGTTGTGAGCTGATTTTACTTTTCATGAATTTACATTTTCTGCATCTGTTCTCTGAGCAATGATCCATTGACCCCATTTCATTAGAAGGAGGAGCTCTATTTTAATTCACATGATTAAATGAACATCTTCTTCTTCTCAATTCATCTGGATAGCTAAGAAATAACTTCTTTTTTGATTGAGATCCATTCACTCTGGAAGGGGGTTTGAATCTGTGAATTTCCATGTGAGCCTCGGAAGGAGAATCATGAAATTAGAATTGAAGCTCTGTTTCTCACATCTCTTTTGATCAACACCATTCGGGAGGAATTGAGATCTTGAGAGTCTATGTGGCTTATGGATGAGAGAAAATGCTTAACCTCTTCTCATGACAATTGGATCAAGGAATTGGCGAGATTGATTGTGATTAGAAAAATTGGATTGTCAAGGAATTGGGATCCAATCAATTTCAATCTGCCATAGATCTATTCATATGATTGAGAAAGAAGTTGAGACCCATTTGATTCATTATGGATTATGATATCTCTAATTCTTGATGAGTCTTTCTTTCTATTAATTTCCTTGAGTCTCATTTAATTGCTTTGATTTACCGCTTCTTTAATTTCCCTGCACCCAATTCCCTTTACATTTGATGTAATTTACTTTTCTTGCTATTTAAGTTTCTGCCATTTACATTCTGCACTTTAAATTCATTGCAATTTACATTCTGTTAGCTCAATTCCACTCAATCCACCACTGTCAGCTTAACTAGACTAATCACCTTACTAAAGTTGCTTGATCCATCAATCCTCGTAGGATTGACCTCACTCACGTGAGTTTTACTACTTGATGCAACCCGGTATACTTGCCGGTGAGTTTGTGCGGAATTTGAACTTTTCGTCATCAATGACATGATGATGATGAATATCGAGATGCTTGATAATATAGCAGAGGTGCTTCCTTTACTAAGCTTTCGAAAAATCTGTTTCACCAAAAACTAGGCTGTTACATTCTGCCCTTCTTAAACAAAATTTTGCCTCAAAATTTAACGTACGCATAAGAGGCTGTAGTAATATCTATCATAAACAAAATCATAGTGTGATACTCAACTTGAGGGGAAGAACTGGGTCCATTATTGTTTCCAGCAGTCATGGTAAACACTCTTCCTTGAAGTTGGGAACCAGAAGACTCATCTGCCATCCTTTTATGACAGTCTCTTGTTTGATGTCTTGCTTTATTACAATAGTAACAATTGTTTGTATTAAATTGACAAGGCTTGTTACCATGCTTTCTTCTACACCTTGGACAGACTGAGTTTATCTGAAATCCTTGGGACTGGCCTCATTGCTCCTGCTCCAGATTATAATTGTTGGTACCACTACTATTACGAGTAAAGAGTCCACTATTCTGCAGATCTTCATTCCGACCCTAAAATTGACTAGTGACCTTGAAATTATGACCTTGAGGGGCTAGATCCTAAATAAAATTTTTCGCAAAGTCTCCTAATAATTCGCTTGAGCTATTGCCACTTTTTTCAAACATTCTTCCACCAGTTTACTTTTATTCACTAATTCGGCAAAGTTTCTTATCTGTAGCGAAACAACAAAATTCATCAGTTTATCTCGGAGTCCTCCTTCAAACTTCAAACACTTCCATTCTTTAAAGTTAATAGGATTCCCTTGACAGATCTTGGGGAAACAGCACAAGTTATCAAACTCCCGAGCATACTCAGCAACAGTCATATTTCCTTGTTTCAGCTGCATACGTTCCATCTCCTTGGCATCATACGCTGCTCTCGGAAAATACTTCTTGAAAAATTCATCCCTAAAGGTATCCTAAGGAATGTCACCTTCATTCTGTTGCAACAGTTACTGTATCCCCTTCCACCAGTACTCAGCCTCTCCTTCGAGCATGTAAGTAGCAAACTCCACATGTTGGCCTTCCGAAACATGTTGTGCTCACAGTGATTGCTCGATTGCTTGAAACCAGTTATCTGCATCAGTGGCAACAAGTGTTCCTTTGAACTTAGGTGGATTCACATTCAAAAAAGTTGCAAGGGTCATAGGTTTCTCAGGATACCCTAAATAATTCTCATCATTCCTATTGTCTTCTACGTTTCTGTTTCTATAACACCTTCATTATCAGAACTTCACGCTTCTGGCTGCGCCACCCAGATAGCGAGAATATTACGACGACTTCATATACTTAATAATAAAATAGGAGCCTTTGACTTGAAACTGTATCGTTGAATATTTGGACCAGAGGCCGTGATTGGATGGGTCAGTGTAAGTTTGATGAAATTACTTCTTTGGTGCCTGTAGTGAAAAATTACGAGATATTGTGTTTAATTAGAGTCTTTATAAATTCAAATATGAATTTGGATTTCGGGTAATTAACTATGGTTTTCAAAAGGGTTTGGATTTTTGGATGATAACAGTTGGTTTTAAAAAAGATTCATAAGATGAGCGATGATCACGGTAATTGTAAAACAGTTTTCTTATAACAATTCTTAAAAACCCGTTACTAAGAACCCTTTCAAGGACGATGTTCTCACTTCCTACAGATTCTATTTTATTCTCAAGAGTTGTTATAAATCAAAATTGAATAATATAATCCTTGAAATCAAACTTTCTAAACAACTCTTCAAACCAAAACTCCAATTTTTATAAAAATTTTGGTAGCATCTCCTCTAAAATATGGACTTTTTCACCCTTCGAGGATCCCAACCAAACTATTTATAATCTTCAAAATCATTTCCCATAAATCAAATAAAACCAATTCCAATATTTCAATCAATTCCAACTCAACTCAAGGAAATTAACAAAAACCCAAAATTTGAATCAATCAATCCAGTAAATCACAATAATTCAATCAATCATCCAAATCAAATCAACTCAATTCAATCCATAAGACTCACGTAATCACCAAAATATATCATTTTCATCAATATCAATTTATAACAACTTTTGAGAATAAAATAAGTTTAAGGAAATTGCCTCTACCTTGTTTGCGACTCAACTACGCGACAAAACTCCATTTTCTCTCAGCCCGCAACGGCGGCAACTGCAACCTCAGCTCCAAACCACTTTTACAGCAATTACAACAACTCTAATCACAATATATAATAGCCAAAACTCAATTTTATAGCAATTAACACCGCCAAAACCTCAGCTAAGATAACAAAACAGCGACAAAAGGACTTTTCGGAACGAAAACACTTATCGTGAAATCATAGCCAGTAGGACAGGTGAATCCCCTTCGTGAACCCTTCGACCTTTGCGCTATCTCTCTTTCAATTCATTTTATCCCTTTCAGACCCTACTACCACCCACCCCACACCACTCCACGCTACCACCATTATCCAGCTCAGTCCGGCGCTACCATTGCCGCCGGCCAGCTGCCGCTAACCCTCCTCTCTTTCCTCCATTTTCGCCCTTCTACTCTTCTCTTCTCCAAAGACCGCCACCACCTTTGTGTCAGCGCTCATTTGTGAGGCTTCCTTCTGGTGACAGCTCTGCCGCCTCAGTGTGTCCTACAACCACCATGCAAACCCTTTCCCATTCCCCCATCCCTTTGTCCAGGTTCTTGTTCCAACCTCTGTTTTTCAGTTTATGATTCATTATCTCAATTTGTTTTTAGCTTTTATTTTCATGTTATTAGTTGATTTAGGTTAGTATATTTGTTGTTAAACATGTTGCAAGTGATGAACTGCTTGTATTTGGGCTGATTGTTGCTTGATTTTGGTTAACTTTGATGACTCTAAACCATGCATACCAAGTGTTCGATGAATTACCTGTGTTAAATTTAGGATTGATTCATATGTGTGGCCACCATATGCTTTCAACCATGATGTTATTAGGTAATTCAATTGTTAATTGAGTATGTTTGGATGGTTTTTGAGTAACTTTGCTTGAGATTCATCATTGACTTAATTGTGAATTGAATTTAGTAAATTGCAAAAATTCATTTGAAATGCAACTTGGATTAATTTTGTGTTTTGCAATTCTTTGTATGAATTCAATTAATGAATTTAATGAGATAGGCATGTTGTTTATGATTGATGGGTTGAAAATGAATTCCAACACCTAAACTCACCAGCAAGTGTACCGGGTCGCATCAAGTAGTAATTACTGACAAGAGTGAGGTCGATCCCATAGGGATTGATGGATTGAGCAATTTTAGTTAGATGGTTGATTTAGTTAAGCAGACAGTTGATGATTTGAGTGAATTGTGACAAACAGAAGCTAAAATTGCATGAAACTAAAAGGGAAAGGGGAAATTGACAGAAAAATAAAGTGCAGAAGAGTAAATTGCATGAATCTTAAAGTGCAAGAAAGTAAAAGAGCTAAAACTTAAAGTGCAAGTAATGTAAATGACTGAATCTTAGATTGCAAGCAATGTAAATAGCTAAAATTTAAAGTGCAAGAAATGTAAATTGCTCGAATAGTAAAGGGATGTGGGAGCTGGGATTCAGAATTTAACAGATGAATGTAAAATGCAATCAATCGGAGAAGGAGAAAATAAATGGCAGAAGTTCTAAACAAAAAAGTAAAATTGCTTGAAGAACAAAACAGAAAGTAAACTCAGCTCAATTGTAAAAGCTAGGAAAGAAATTCAAGATCTCAGGGGCTCAATTAGACTAGAAAACAGGTCTAGATCTCAATTCCTTTTTTGATCCAACAGAGAACAATTTGGAGAAGAAAAGAAGATGAAAGCAATAAAAGAAACTCAGATTCAAATTTTTAATTCACTAAGATTATGCAGAAGAAGAACAAAGAGATTTCAGATCAAGATTTGAAACAGAATTCCTTCAATCTCAATCTAAAATTCCAAAACAGAAAGTAAGAAATGCAGAAGTAAGAACAAGAGGAAGAGAACTCTGATCTCAATCCCAATTCTCCAATTCAAAGCTAAAATGTAAAAGTGAGCTAAAAATAAAACTAAAAATAAAAGAAAATTCAAAAGTGAAAGTAAAAAGTTTAAAAGTCCAGGTAAAAAGCCCTCTACAAATCAAACTAACTCCTATTTATACACTTTCTATTTTTGATCTTTAGAATTTGGAGTGGACTTTTCAAATTAGTGAAGAATTGGATCCAAAATTGGTTTCTGATTGAAATTGGGCTAAGGAACCACCTCCAGTGGAGCGCTCAGTCATGTAAGGTAACTGAGTGCTACATATGCTTCCTCCCAGGCTCGTGCCAACCTTCTTAGCAAGGCCTTGCATAGCGCTAAGTTAAGAATCCAAACGTAGCGCCCCTTTGCTTGAATATGGGTTTCCAGCTTCAAACCATGGTGAAGCCAATTTGGAGCTAACAAGTTGTGAAACACTAGCGCTCAGTTCATGAACTTCACGCAGCGCTTCAAGCTTTGGAGTGGGCTCCCAATTCGAGCCATGGTTCCACAATTTTGGCCAATTTCCTTAGCAACGTGGCGCTCAGTGAAGTAAAGTAACTGAGCGCCCAATGCCTTTGCTCCCTTGCTTGGTGTAGTGCTTCCTTTGGCTACCTAGGTGCTTGGTTCGAAACTTGGTGAAGCCCTTTTGGCTCACTTTCTTGCCAAGCTTTGTAGCGTGCTTCGCCTTGCTAGCATGGGTTCGAACCTTGGCTGCCCCCTTTCTTGTTGTTACGCCTTGCATTTCATGAGGAGCCCGATAAAGTGAAATGAGTTAACTGAGCACTACATGTTTTCTTTGGTTCCTTGAGCACTCAGTCACAAAACTCAACGTAGCGCCATGCCCCTTTGTGCTCCCTTGGCCTTGGTGTTGATGCTCCAGCGCTCACTTTTTGAGCGCCATGGCCTTGCCTTGGTTGATGCTACGCTTTTGTTTCCTTAAGCCACGCTTTATGGGCACGCTTTCCTTGTTTCTTTTTTTTCTTCACCTATAAGTAGTCAAACAACCAATCAAAGTATCACCAAATTCACAAGGTTTATAAATCATTCAAAAACCAACTAATTCTAGCTTAAACCTCATGATTTAGTGTCAAATAAGGGATGGTTGATTGATTCAACAAAACCATGCAAATCCACTCCAAATTACTTACTTACAATGCAAGAAAGTGCATAAAACTTAATGAAACAAGTGAAAAATGCTTGAAAAGCTAGCATAAGATTACTTGTCATCACAACACCAAACTTAAATCTTGCTTGTCCCCAAGAAAGCACTAAACATAAGAGAAAATGAAATGAAACAGAGAAGTATGCATGTCCTTATTTAGCAGATAATTGAACTTAGTTCATGGGGTTTTATGCAGACAAATGTAGCTCATTTATTCTTTGCTGATAGATAAGAAATGTTTCCTCAAAGGTTTACTAGAATTGCTGATATAATGCCTTGCTTTTGCTTGATCCCTTGCTAGCTTTTTCTTTCTTTCCTTTTCTTAGAAAGCTTATTCTTTAATGAAGACTTGGTGGCAAATGTTGCAGCAGCCTTTTGGCTCAATTTTACTCAACATTTCTTTACCACAGACACATGGCTCACAATTTCTTCCTAGGAACATTGATGCCCAGCATCTCTTTGGATTACTAAATGCTTTGTAACTAGGTTGCTCTTGATAGTGGACTTTCAGTTGGCAATCCCAGATCAGTTGATCCAAGTGGCCAAGTTTCAAAATACTCCTCAGAACCTACTTGTTCAAGCATATCCTAGTACAAAAACACCACAGGCATATGTCCTAGGGTCCAAGCTATTGGTGTGTAGCCTTATTGTTTGTTTCTTTGCTCATTCTTGGCTTTTCTTTTTCTTTTTCCTTTTGTTTTGCTTCATTCTCAAGGGAATTTCATTGACAATAGACTTTATAACAGTAATCTAATTTACACTTCAAAGAACATGTTATTATGCAGCTTTTGTTATTTAAGCTAACCATTAAATCAAACAAATATCACCACTGAATTCTCATTCTAATTTCTACAACATTGGACAATTACTTTTCAAAATCAAACATTCTTTTTTTATTTATGCAGAAAGGAACAAAACAAAATTCAAGCTAATGAGTAATGACAAACATAATGCAATTCACTTGTAAGAAAACTGCTCAGAACATGAAAGTGTAAAACATAAAGCATTTGGAGGCATCTCATGTTTCAGATATGCATCTTCCTTATTCAATTTTAAAGGAAAACATGAAAGAAACTCCACCACCTTCTAATTGTCATGTTCCTTGCTCCTGCTTGATTCTTCCTTCTTCTTCCTCTTCTTGGTGTAATCTTAAGGCTCTTCAACATGGCAGCTTCTATCCCAGACAGGGTCTATTAGACCTGAGAGTCTAGCCTCTTCTAATCCTTACTTCATGCATGCTATATTCTTCTTGGCTCTGGCTTTCTGATGGTCTACTAGCTCTACGCATTGCTCAAATGGCTTGATCTGTGGTTCCAATGCTGGCATGTTGTGGACCAAGTAATCCAACTTCGTTTGGGTGTCTATATCATACTCCATTCTATCATAGTGCCTATTCTCTCCAATGGTATGATATATGTTTTTCCACTGATACAAATTTTGAGTGTATTCCCCATACTTGGACTGTCGCAAGGACAATCTGTCATATGATTCTTGAAAGTTTGTTAATTGTTCTCTTTGCCCTTCTAGAACTCTAGCTTGAAATTCCCTTTGTTGTTCCAGCATCTGGAGTTAGAAATTGTCTTGCTTGTCCATCATTTGTTGCTGCCACTGTTGTTGTTGCTCTCGATCTTTCAGATACTGCTCCTGTTGTTGCAAGTATAGCTCTTGTTGCCTTAAATACTGCTCTTGTGCTCTCATATTTTGTTGAGATATTTCATCAAGAGCTCTTTGCAATTAGCTCATATCTATAGCACTAGGAGCTAGCTCCTCCTCCACTTGTGGTCTTCTTCTTCTACTTTGAGTTCTTCTTTCCTCTTGATCATCATCTTCAGTAGCACCTTTCACGCTTCTCTTTGTGATTTCCCTTCTCCCTTTTACCTTCTCTGTGTCTTCATCTTCAAAGAGCACCCCAGCCTTGTTGCACAGCCTCAAAATAGTGCTTGGATGACCAAGCCTACTTCATTTACTTGTATTCTCAGCTATCTCTTGAATACTGTCTGCTATGAACTGTGAGAGGTTGATTTCTCCTCCCTTTAAGATGCAATATGTTAAGATAGCTCGCTTGATTATGACTTCTGAGGTGTTTCCAGTAGGGAGTATAAACCTCCTCACTATCTCATACCACCCCTTGGCCTCAGGTATGAGATCTATTCTGTTCAAGTGGCTTGGAGCTCCCTCTGAGTCCCTTTGCCAGTCTCTACCTTCAAAGCATAACCCGTGTAGTATTTCATCAGGGTTATTCTCACCCTACAATCTTTTCTCATAGTTTAGCTCTCCAGAGGTTATTACTTTCAACTGTAGGGCCCTCATGACTGATGATGGACTAAAATCTACCTCAACACCACTGACATAGCTCTTATAAGGGGGCTGTCTTGGCTTGGCTTCACAGTATTATCATAACTGCACTGATGTCTATTAAAGATTCACATAAGAGTTTCCACCTTCTTTCCTTGGTAATTTGTCTCATGATGGGATACTCTCCCTCCCTCAGTCTGAAGCCCATCTCAGGAATGACATGTTTCGATTTCATGAGCCTATGATACCTTGCTTCATGAAACTGAGATTTAAATTTTTTTGTGTCATAGGTTGAGGGTTCGGCCACTACTGGTTCCTTGCCTTTCCTTCTTCTAGAGCTTGAAGAAGCCATGAATTAAGAAAGAATGGATAAGAAAAAGGTGAACTTTGGTTGAGGTGAGGTACGACTTTGTTATGAAATGAAGGGAAGATGATATGCTGTTGGGTGAGGAGGCTGAACGTGTTTTTGGATAGGAGAAGAGTGAAACAAAGGCTTATAAGTGAAAAAGGCTTGTATGAATGTGTAGGCTATGAATTGTCACAAACTATTTATAGACAAGGCATCAAGTCTTTGAGCAAAACCACAAGTGAGGAAAGCTTTTCGGTTAGGTACATGAAGGGTGAAGATTGAGCAAAATTTTGTGGGGAGCTCTTGGTATGAATGGCCTGCATGCATAGTTAAAGGATGACAAGGATTGCTCCCCCCATTGGATGCATGTGGTTCGGCCTCCAAGGGTGTAAATCATGCAGATTTTGTTTCCCAAAAGAGCACGCTTCTCTAAGCACATGTGATCCTCCTTCCTTGGCTTGTATTGACTGTGATTGCTCCCTTGTTTTGTCTCCTTCTCAATCTTCTTTGTCCTACACAATTAAATTAAAGAAATGGTGAGCATTGGAAGTGAATCTGGTTCGGTGGTGGTGATGAGTAATAAAGCAAGAAAACTCTACATATTCCTTAATTAAATGACCAATCATGCTCCTTAGATTTTGAACAAAGATTTGGTGGACACCAAACTTGTTCTCTGTTAAGGGATCCATGTAAAATGCAAATAATATCCATCATAATTGGTATATTCTTCATAAGGAACATTTTATTTGCTACCATAAACTCCTAAAATGACACAATGTATGGTTCATCTATTCATAATTTTGATCCTCTGAGCAAAAATGGTTTCTATGAGATTAAATATATATGCAGACACCAAACTTAATGTTTGGCTATATACTCCATCAAAATGAATAAGCATATAGTCTAAGAAGGCTTGAAACACTATTTTGGAGTGCCTTCAGGCACACCAAACTTAGAAATCTAGCATATGCTTCAATACAATGCATGTAATTATCATGTATACCCATGAGAATTCAAATTCATACTAGAAGGACCATTGATTATTGAAATTAAAATCAAAGCAAGATTATTAAGTCATGGGTTGCCTCCCATGGAGCACTCGTTTATTGTCACTAGCTTGACATTGGACCCTCATTAGGGTGGTTGATGGTTGTGATGTCTCAGCTTGTCTCCTCTCACAGTAAGCTTCCTTCCAGTGCTTTGATGTTCAATCTCTGCATGCTCCAGTGAGAGTATCCTGTTGATAATATAGTAATCATCAGATTGTTGATTTGTCCCCAACTGCTAGTAAATTAGCTGCACTTTATCTCCCTTTGAGAATCCTTCAGTTGGGACATTTTTGTTTTACCACCCTTTTAGAGCCATTTTCTTGCTTTTCTTCTTCTTTTTATGTGATCCTTCTGCTTTGACAGTGGGCTGTGTTTTGGATTCTGCCTTCTTGGTGGTTAACACCTCACTTCCTTCTTGCTGTCTCTCATCATTCTTTAGAGTCTCATTCTCCCTTTTTCCCGCTTTGCTGCTTGTCCCTTGCTCTGGAAGAGAATTAATGAGTGTCTTGTTGGTTTCTTCCTTCCAATGCAAGTCTTCTTTGTCAACTTCCATGTATTTTTTCCTTTTCATCATTATGCTATGCTTCCAAAAAGACATTCAGAGTAATGCTTTTATCATGTACCCTTAGGGTCAGCTCTCTTTGTTCAACATCTATGATGGCTCTTGCTGTGGCCAAGAAGGGTCTTCCCAAGATAATAGAGTCACTTCTTTCTTTTCCCAGATCCAAAATCACAAAGTCAGCTGGGAATATGAATGTCCCTACTTGAACCAGGAGATTTTCAATCACTCCTCTGGGAAATACCAATGATTTGTCCACAAGCTCTAGTGACATTTGTGCGGGCTTTACTTCCTCTATGCATAGCCTTCTCATCATAGAATAGGGAATTAGATTGATGCTTGCTCCTAGGTCACATAGTGCCTTATCAATGGTTAGACTACTAATAGTACAAGGCAGGAAGAAGCTCCCAGGGTCCTTGAGTTGGTTCTTCCATTACTTGCTTCCCTTTCCTTGATTTTGTGGCTGGTCATCCTTTTCTTTAAGCTTCTCTTGAGCTTGCTTGCTTAGTACAACTTCTTCCTTGTTGTTGGCTTCATCATGCTTGCTGATGGCCTTGTCATTGTCTTTCAGCTTCTTATTGCCTTCAGTGTTACTCACCAAGGTTTTTTCACTCCTCAGTTGGATGGCTTTGCATTCTTCTTTAGGATTTGGAATGGTATCACTTGGGAGTGAGCTTGTTGGCTTTTCAATCACTGATTTCTTGGACAGTTGTCCAATTTGCCTCTCTAAGTTTCTCATTGAAGCCTCATGATTCTTGCTTGTCAGTTCCTGATGCTTCATCAATTTTTCCATGAGTATCTATTGGTATTTATGGCTGGTTGTGGGGTGTTGAAGATGGATGATAGGTGTTTTGGTTAATGGTTGGGTTACTGGGTGGATAATAACTAGAATTGGGGTAGTCATTTTGAGGTTTTCTATATGGATTGGGGTTAGTGTTTTGCTGGTTGTTGTTGTTTGTGTTTCTTGAGTTGTTGTGGTTTGAATTTCTTTGCCAGGGTTGTTGGTTTTGAGTGTGGCTATCTCCCCATCTTAGATTTGGATGGTTCTTCTAGGATGAATTGTAGGTGTCACCATAAACTTCATTTTGGCCTGACCCTTGGTTGTTCACATATTGAATTTGTTCCTGCTACTGATCTTCTTGGTTTTCTTCATTTTGCCCCCATGTGGGTGATGGTTGGCTTGTATTCACTGCTGCAACTTGTAAGCTATCAATCCTCTTAGCCATCTACTCAAATTGTTGCTGGATTTGCTGCTGCATTACCTTGTGTTGAGCTAGGATAGTGTCCTCTCCTTCCAACTCTAGCACTCCCTTTCTTTGAGCTGGTTGGCATTGCCTTTGATGAGCAAAGAAGTATTGATTGTTTGCTACCATATCAATGAGGTTTTGGGCTTCCTCTGCTGTCTTTATTAATTGTAGTGAGCCTCCTGTTGAGTGATCTAGTGCTTCCTGAGCCTTCAGAGTTAATCCTTCATAGAAATTTTGAAGGATGTCCCATTCATTAAACATTTCAGGGGGACATTTTCTAATCAAGGCCTTATATCTCTCCCATGCCTCATAGAGAGATTCTGCATCCATTTGTGTGAAGGTTTGGACCTCTATCTTGAGCCTGATGATCCTTTGAGGTGGGTAGAACTTGGCTAGAAACTTATTCACTAGATCCTCCCAGCTAGTGATGCTACCTTGAGGGAAGGCTTCAAGCCATTGAGCAGCCTTGTCCCTCAATGAGAATGGAAACACCAACAATTTGTATATGTTTGGATGCACACCATTGGACTTCACTATGTCACAAATCCTCAGAAAGGTGGATAAGTGTTGGTTTGGATCCTCCAAAGGGCTTCCTCCATATGAGCAATTATTTTGTACTAAGGTGATGAGTTGGGGCTTCAATTCAAAGTTGTTTGCATTGACATTTGGGGTAAGGATACTGCTCCCACAATACCTTGGATTGGCAAATGTATATGAAGCCAAAACTCTCCTCTGGGGCTGACCATTGTTGTTGGCCACTCCCACTATTGGATTTGTTGGATTTGTTAAATGTTCCTTCATTTCTTGAAATTATTCTTCAAAAGGCTCTTCTTTTCCGATAATTCCCTTCCCTCTTGCTTCTCTTCTTATCCTTCTGAGAGTTCTTTCATCAACCTCACAAAAAGTAGGGGTTTCTCCCTTTGCCTCTATCATACAAAAGCAAGAAAAACAAACACAGAACCAGAAAATAGAAACAGTTTACTCTACTAACAAAGTGAGTTTAGTGTTAGCTTAAGCAAAAATTCAAACAGTTAATATGCTTAGTAAAAAATAAAAAGAAAAAGTGCTTAATCTAGACCACCACCTTACTTAATCATTGTCAATCTAGATCAATCCCCGGCAACGGTGCCAAAAACTTGATGGGTTGAAAATGAATTCCAACACCTAAACTCACCGGCAAGTGTACCGGGTCGCATCAAGTACTAATTACTCACAAGAGTGAGGTCGATCCCATAGGGATTGATGGATTGAGCAATTTTAGTTAGATGGTTGATTTAGTTAAGCAGACAGTTGATGATTTGAGTGAATTGTGACAAATAGAAGCTAAAATTGCATGAAACTAAAAGGGAGAAGGGAAATTGACAGAAAACTAAGGTGCAGAAGAGTAAATTGCATGGATCTTAAAGTGCAAGAAAGTAAAAGAGTTGAAACATAAAGTGCAAGTAATGTAAATGACTGAATCTTAGATTGCAAGCAATGTAAATAGCTGAAAATTAAAGTGCAAGAAATGTAAATTGCTCGAATAGTAAAGGGATGTGGGAGCTGGGATTCAGAATTTAACAGATGAATGTAAAATGCAATCAATCAGAGAAGGAGAAAATAAATTGCAAAAGATCTAAACAGAAAAGTAAAATTGCTTGAAGAATAAAACAGAAAGTAAACTCAGCTCAATTGTAAAAGCTAGGAAAGAAATTCAAGATCTCAGGGGCTCAATGAGACTAGAAAATAGGTCTAGATCTCAATTCCTTCCTTGATCCAATAGAGAACAATTTGGAGAAGAAAAGAAGATGAAAGCAGTAAAGGAGACTCAGATTCAAATTTTTAATTCACTAAGATTATGCAGAAGAAGAACAAAGAGATTTCAGATCAAGATTTGAAACAGAATTCCTTCAATCTCAATCTAAAATTCCAAAACAGAAAGTAAGAAATGCAGAAGTAAGAACAAGAGAAAGAGAACTCTGATCTCAATCCCAATTCTCCAATTCAAAGCTAAAATGTAAAAGTGAGCTAAAAATAAAACTAAAAATAAAAAAAAATTCAAAAGTGAAAGTAAAAAGTTTAAAAGTCCAAGTAAAAATCCCTCTACAAATCACACTAACTCCTATTTATACACTTTCTATTTTTTATCTTCAGAATTTGGAGTGGGCTTTTCAAATTGGTGAAGAATTGGATCCAAAATTGGTTTTTGATTGAAATTGGGCTAAGGAACCACCTCCAGTGGAGCGCTCAGTCATGTAAGGTAACTGAGCGCTACATATGCTTCCTCTCAGGCTCGTGCCAACCTTCTTGGCAAGGCCTTGCATAGCGCTAAGTTAAGAATCCAAACATAGCGCCCCTTTGCTTGAATATGGGTTTCCAGCTTCAAACCATGGTGAAGCCAATTTGGAGCTAACAAGTTGTGAAACACTAGCGCTCAGTTCATGAACTTCACGCAGCGCTTCAAGCTTTGGAGTGGGCTCCCAATTTGAGCCATGGTTCCACAATTTTGGCCAATTTCCTTAGCAAAGTGGCGCTCAGTGAAGTAAAGTAACTGAGCGCCCAATGCCTTTGCTCCCTTGCTTGGTGTAGTGCTTCCTTTGGCTCCCTAGGTGCTTGGTTCGAAACTTGGTGAAGCCCTTTTGGCTCACTTTCTTGACAAGCTTTGTAGCGTGCTTCTCCTTGCTAGCATGGGTTCGAACCTTGGCTGCCCCCTTTCTTGTTGTTGCACCTTGCATTTCTTTCATGAGGAGCCCGATAAAGTGAAACGAGTTAACTGAGCGCTACATGTTTTCTTTGGTTCCTTGAGCGCTCAGTCACAAAACTCAACGTAGCGCCATGCCCCTTTGTGCTCCCTTGGCCTTGGTGTTGATGCTCCAACACTCACTTTTTGAGCGCTATGCTCATTTTTTGAGCGCTATGCTCATTTTTTGAGCGCCATGGCCTTGCCTTGGTTGATGCTACGCTTTTGTTTCCTTAAGCCACGCTTTATGGGCACGCTTTCCTTGTTTCTTTTTTTTCTTCACCTACAAGTAATCAAACAACCAATCAAAGTATCACCAAATTCATAAGGTTTATAAATCATTCAAAAACCAACTAATTCTAGCTTAAACCTCATGATTTAGTGTCAAATAAGGGATGGTTGATTGATTCAACAAAACCATGCAAATCCACTCCAAATTACTTACTTACAATGCAAGAAAATGCATAAAACTTAATGAAACAGGTGAAAAATGCTTGAAAAGCTAGCATAAGATGACTTGTCATCAATGATAGGTTGAATTTGGTGTGTCTTGCATGATTTTGACTAATGTGCATATGCTTCTCTATCACATTGAAGCATTGATTTGTGATTGTTCTTTTTGCATATGCATTATATATAGTTCAATTGTTTTAAATGTTTAATGGTTGCTTGATTGTGAACTCATCACTTGTTTCACCTCCTCTTTTCAGGATGACAAGAACCCAAGGAAAGAAGTTTCCTCAACATCTAAAAAAATGGCCACAAAACCTAAGAAATCAGTTGAAAATATTGTTGTGATCTGGAATCCTGACTTAGCCATCCCGACTCAAGACCTGGTTGGATTTGCTAACCGTTATTCTGCTCTTCAATATAGAAAATTCTGTGACAACAAGAAGTTGCATGTCGAGAGGCAATGACTGATGCATAAGCTACCTTCTGAGCTTCGGGAGATGGTGAACTCCCACATTGAAAGACGAGGGTGGAGCTTTTTGGAAAGGAACTTGAGGGATGCGAATGAACCATGGGTGTTGGAGTTTTATGCCAACTTTCACAATGTCAACCTCAAGTCCGTTCTTGTCCGAGGTAAACAAATCCCCATCACAGAAGTGGCAATTGCAGAGATTCTGAACATCCCGCCTAAGCTAAAAGGGCTGTGTCTTTTGTAAAGGCACAAGCCGACCGGCAAATGGGCACCTTGGATTGGGATAGGATTCTGAACAAGATAGCCATTCCAGACTCGGCATGGGTTATGAGTGTAGAGGATAATCCTATGCCATTCGGAATCCCGGTTAAGCAGCTTACTTATGATGCTCGGATATGGCAACAACTCTTGACCAACTATGCCATACCGACTACTCATGAGACGACTGAAATGATGATCACTAAAATGATTAAGAAAGCTGGCCTTGAGTAAGAACAAGATGATTATCTACCTACTTTAGCTAATAAGGACTTGTATATCCCTCATAGCGATTGGCTAAAGGACTGCACATCCACTGGTGATGTGAGTAAGAAGAAGAGAAAAGTAACCACCGGAGAGCCGAGCCAACTACCAAAGACCTCATCTTCTACTCTTCAAGCCTCCATGGCTCAAGATTTTAGCTCATCTGCATTGCTAAGAGAGGCGCATGAACCGAAGATATGAAAACATCAAGCTACAGGACAGAGAGTGGGACTCCATGATTGAAGATTTGGACACTCCTGAGGAGCTTTCAAAGGCTGAGGATGCTGAGCCAGCTGCTGAGGTGCAGGCCGAGACTGAGACACAGGTGGTAGATGTTGAGATTCTGGCGGCTGACATTGAGGTAGTTCCGTCCCCGTAGCCTGAGCCCGCACCACCTACCCCTCCTATGACATTTTTGCTAGAGGACCGTGCTAAGTTTAAGTTGGGCGGGGGGATTTGCAACACTTTTGGGTCGTAAATTTCTACTCCAAACACTTTGCTTTATGTTTTGCTTCTAATTATGTTCTATTTTACTTTAAGTTGTTAGAACTTTGTGAATATTTCCTACTTTTGACTCTTAAATTGCACACTTTTATTTTGGATGTATGTGTATATATATATATCTATGGGTCGTGGTTGTGATTGGATGACTGTGAATAGTTGATAGTGCTTAGCTCATGCTTGTTTCCCTAAATGTTCATGATTGATTTTTGGATAGTGAAGTTGGGAAAAAGCTAGGAATTTTGGTTTGCATCCAACACATCGTACATACATACATAAGGAATAAGTTGGTAAAAATGATGCACCACTATTTCGTGGTGCATTCTATGCTGAATTTAGGGGATTTTATCACCCTTTTTTCACACTTATTGGTGGACGAAATTGTGATTACACTTTAATTATGTAAAATTCATTGCTCTTTCTTTCCCTGGCAATGGTGCCAAAAACATGATGCCAATACCATGGTTCACAACTTCGCACAACTAACCAGCAAGTGCACTGGGTCGTCCAAGTAATACCTTACGTGAGTAAGGGTCGAATCCCACGGAGATTGTTGGTATGAAGCATGCTATGGTCACCTTGTAAATCTCAGTCAGGCAGATATAAAATAATAATGGGGTTTTTGAAAATAGATAATAAACTAAGGATAGAAATACTTATGTAAATCATTGGTGAGAATTTCAGATAAGCGTATGGAGATGCATTCGTTCCTCTGAACCTCTGCTTTCCTGCTGTCTTCATCCAATCAATCTTACTCCTTTCTATGGCTAGCTTTATGTAAGGATGACACCGGTGCCAATGGCTACTTTCGATCTCTCTCGAGAAAATGATCCAAATGCTCTGTCACAGCACGGCTAATCGTCTGGAGGCATCACCTTTGTCGTTGGTTACATCCTATTCCTCCCTGTGAAAATGGTCTGATGCGCTGTCACTGCATGGCTAATCATCTAGAGGTTTTCGATCATACTGGAATAGGATTTACTATCCTTTTGCGTCTGTCACTACGCCCAGCACTCGCGAGTTTGAAGCTCGTCACAGTCATTCAATCCCGGAATCCTACTCGGAATACCACGGACAAGGTTTAGACTTTCCGGATTCTCATGAATGCCGCCATCAATCTAGCTTATACCACGAAGATTCCAATATCTCGGACTCGGTCCCCTGTATTAGTAATCTAAGAGATACTCGTTCAATCGAAGGTAGAATAGGAGTGGTTGTCAGGCACGCGTTCATAGGGAATGATGATGATTGTCACGTTCATCACATTCAGGTTGAAGTGCGAATGAATATCTTAGAAGTTGAATAAGTTGAATTGAATAGAAAACAGTAGTACTTTGCATTAATCTTTGAGGAACAGCAGAGCTCCACACCTTAATCTATGGAGTGTAGAAGCTCTACCGTTGAAAATACATAAGTGAAGGTCCAAGCATGGCCGAGAGGCCAGCCGTCAAAACATGATCAATAGATCAAAAGATAATCCAAAGATCCAAAGAAGTCTAATACAATAGGAAAAGGTCCTATTTATAATAAACTAGCTACTAGGGTTTACAGAAGTAAGTAATTGATGTATAAATCTACTTCCGGGGCCCACTTGGTGTGTGCTTGGGCTGAGCTTGAGTGTTACACGTGTAAAGGTCATTCCTGGAGTTGAATGCCAGTTTTGGTGCCAGTTTGGGCGTTGAACTCCACTTTGCAACTTGTTTCTGGCGCTGGACGCCAGAATTGGGCAGAGAACTGGCGTTGAACGCCAGTTTGCGTCATCTAAACTTGGGCAAAGTATGGACTATTATACATTGATGGAAAGCCCTAGATGTCTAATTTCCAACGCAATTCGAAGCGCGCCATTTCGAGTTCTGTAGCTCCAGAAAATCCACTTTGAGTGCAGGGAGGTCAGAATCCGTGGAAGCTTTTGTCTTCCCTTCCCCTTTTCTAGAGGTTTCTCCGGTCTTAGGTGCCATCAATGGTAATGGAAAAATAAAAAGCTTATATGCTTTTACCACACCAAACTTAGAATGTTGCTTGCCCTCGAGCAAAAGAAGAAAGAATAGAAGAAAAAGAAGAAGATATGGCGGAGGTGGAGGGATATGAGTATGGATGTGAGTGGTGAATGGAAAACAGAAGGGATGATCATGAATGGAGAGAGAGAGGGTGAGGTGGGTGGGGATCTTGTGGGATTCACAGATCTTGAGATGATCCTGTGGTGTCCACAGATCCTGAGGTGTCAAGGATTTACATCCCTGCACCCAATTAGGCATGCAAAATGCCCTTGCACACAACTCTGGGCGTTCAGCGCCAGATTGGTGCTTGTTCTGGGCATTGAACGCCCATTTGTTGCCCATTTCTGGCTTTGAACGCCAGAACCATGCTTGTTCTGGGCGTTCAGCGCCAGCTCTTCTCCAGGGTGCATTTCTGGCATTCAAACGCCCAGATGCTGCCCATTTCTGGCGTTCAGCGCCAGAACCATGCTCTGTTCTGGCGTTGAACGCCCAAAACATGCTTTTTACTGGCGTTTAAACGCCATAAGGTCTTCCTCCAGGGTGTGATTTTTCTTCTGCTGTTTTTGATTCCGTTTTCAATTTTTCTATTTATTTTGTGACTCCACATGATCATGAACCTATAAAGACATATAACTAAGAAAAATATAGTTAGATAAATAAAAATTGGGTTACCTCCCAACAAGCGCTTCTTTAATATCAATAGCTTGACAGTGGGCTCTCATGGAGCCTCACAGATGTTCAGAGCATTGTTGAGACTCTCCAACACCAAATTTAGAGTTTGGATATGGGGGGTTCAACACAAAACTTAGAGTTTGGTTGTGGCCTCCCAACACCAAACTTAGAGTTTGACTGTGGGGGCTTTGTTTGACTCTGCTTTGAGAGAAGCTTTTTCTGCTTCCTCTCCATGGATGCAGAGAGAGATCCTTGAGTTGTAAACACAAGGTTGTCCTTATTTAATTGAAGGATCAATTCTCCTCTGTCCACATCAATCACAACTCTTGCTGTGGCCAGGAAAGGGCTTCCCAGGATGATGGATTCATCCTCTTCCTTTCCAGTATCCAGGACTATGAAATCAACAAGGATGTAAAGGCCTTCAACCTTTACTAACACGTCCTCTACTTGTCCATAAGCCTATTTTCTTGAATTGTCTGCCATCTCTAGTGAGATTTTAGCAGCTTGCACCCCATAGATTCCCAGTTTCTCTATTACAGAGAGGGGCATGAGGTTTATCCCTGAACCAAGGTCACACAGAGCCTTAAAGATCATGGTGCCTATGGTACAAGGTATTATGAACTTTCCAGGATCCTGTCTCTTCTGAGGCAATATCAGTTGATCCAGATTACTTAGTTCATTGGTGAACAAGGGAGGTTCATCTTCCCAAGTTTCAATACTAAATAATTTGGCATTCAGCTTCATGATTGTACCAAGAAACTTGGCAATTTTCTCTTCAGTAACATCCTCATTCTCTTCAGAAGAGGAATTCTCATCAGAGCTCATGAATGGCATAAGGACGTTCAATGGAATCTCTATGGTCTCTAGATGAGTCTCAGATTCCTTTGGTTCCTCAGAGGGAAACTCCTTATTGATCACTGGACGTCCCAGGAGGTCTTCCCCCTTGGGATTCACGTCCTCTCCTTCCCTTACAGGTTCGGCCATGGTGCTCATGTCAATGGCCTTGTACTCTCCTTTTGGATTCTCTTCTGTATTGCTTCGGAGAGTACTAGGAGGGATTTCAGTGATCCTTTTAATCAGCTGGCCCACTTGTGCTTCCAAATTTCTAATGGAAGACCTTGTTTCATTCATGAAACTTACAGTGGCCTTGGATAGATCAGAGACTAAGTTTGCTAAATTAGAGGTATTTTGTTCAGAGTTCTCTGTCTGTTGCTGAGTGGATGATGGAAAAGGTTTATTATTGTTAAACCTGTTTCTTCTACCATTATTAAAGCCTTGTTGAGGCTTTTTGATCCTTCCATGAGAAATTTGGATGATTTTTCCATGATGGATTATAGGTGTTTCCATAAGGTTCACCCATGTAATTTACCTCTGCTATTGTAGGGTTCTCAGGATCATAAGCTTCTTCTTCAGAAGATGTTTGTTGAGTACTGTTGGATGCAGCTTGCATTCCATTCAGACTCTAAGAAATCATATTGACTTGCTGAGTCAATATTTTATTC
>NC_029792.2:73524459-73552846 GCF_000816755.2 Arachis ipaensis
CGAGGGGGTTCGAATTTGGTGAGTGATGTGAGGAAGAGATGTTAGTAGATGAATAAATAAATAGAATAAGATGAGAGAGGGAGAGGGTTTTCGAAAATAATTTTTGAAAAAGGGTTAGTGATTTTCGAAAATAGTTTTTGAAAAAGGTTAGTAGTTTTCGAAAATTCAAATAAAAAATTAAAATAATTAGTTAATTAAAAAGAAATTTTGAAAAAGAGGAAAGATATTTTCGAAAATTAGAGAGAGAGAGTTAGTTAGGTAGTTTTGAAAAAGGTAAGAAACAAACAAAAAGTTGGTTAGTTAGTTGAAACAAATTTTGAAAATCAATTTTGAAAAGATAAGAAGATAAGAAGTTAGAAAAGATATTTTGAAATCAAATTATTGAAAAAGATAAGATAAGAAGATATTTTTGAAAAGATATGATTGAAATTAGTTTTTGAAGAAGATTTGATTTTTAAAATCACAATTAATGACTTGATTCACAAGAAATCACAAGATATGATTCTAGAACTTAAAGTTTAAATCTTTCTTAACAAGTAAGTAACAAACTTGAAATTTTTGAATCAAAACATTAATTGATGATGTTATTTTCGAAAATATGATGTAAAATTAAGAAAAAGATTTTTGAAAAATATTTTTAGAATTTTCGAAAATAACTAAGAAAAATGAAAAAGATTTGATTTTTGAAAAAGATTTTGAAAAAGATAAGATTTTCAAATTGAAAATTTGATTTGACTCATAAAAAAAACTAGATTTTTTTTTAAAATTTTTGAAAAAGTCAAATCTAATTTTCGAAATTTTAAGAGAGAAAAAGGGAAAGATATTTTTTTTTTTATTTTTGAATTTTTAATGATGCAATGCATGAGAATTTTAGATCAAAACATGTGATGCATGCAAGAATGCTATAAATGTCAAGATGAACACCAAGAACACTATAAAGATCATGATGAACATCAAGAACATATTTTTGAAAAATTTTTAATGCAAAGAAAACATGCAAGACACCAAACTTAGAAATCTTTAATGCTTAGGCACTAAGAATTCAAGAATGCATATGAAAAACAAGAAAAGACACAAAACATGCAAATGCAAAGATCAAACAAGAAGACTTACCAAGAATAACTTGAAGATCATGAAGAACACTATGAATGCATGAAAATTTTCGAAAAAATGCAAGATGAATATGCAATTGACACCTAACTTATAATATGACTCAAGAAACACAAAAATATTTTTGATTTTTATGATTTTATGATTTTTTTGGTATTTTTTTCGAAAATTATTTGAAAGGGAAAAATAAGGATTCCAAAACTTTTAATATGAATTCCAAGAATCTTGCTATGTTAGTCTAAAGCTCCAATCCAGCCAAGCTTTAGTCAAAATATGAGTGTAATTCATTCAATTTTAAGCCAAAACTTCAGTCCAAAGAATTTAGACATGGCTTTACAGCCAGCCAGGCTTCAACATGCTTCATGAAACACTAGAATTCATTCTTAAAAATTCTGAAGAAAAATAGATTTTTGAAAACATTTTTTTTTTGAAAACTCTTTTTTTTTTCAAAAACAGGTGAGAAAATTTTGAAATATTTTTGAAAAATTTTTGAAAACTTTTTTGAAAAGAAAACGAAAAGAAAGTTACCCAATCTGAGCAACAAGATGAACCGTCAGTTGTCCACACTCGAACAATCCCCGGCAACGGCGCCAAAAACTTGGTGGACAAAATTGTGATTACACTTTAATTATGTAAAATTCATTGCTCTTTCTTTCCCTGGCAATGGCGCCAAAAACATGATGCCAATACCATGGTTCACAACTTCGCACAACTAACCAGCAAGTGCACTAGGTCGTCCAAGTAATACCTTACGTGAGTAAGGGTCGAATCCCACGGAGATTGTTGGTATGAAGCAAGCTATGGTCACCTTGTAAATCTCAGTCAGGCAGATATAAAATAGTAATGGAGTTTTCGAAAATAGATAATAAACTAAGGATAGAAATACTTATGTAAATCATTGGTGAGAATTTCAGATAAGCGTATGGAGATGCATTTGTTCCTCTGAACCTCTGCTTTCCTGCTGTCTTCATCCAATCAATCTTACTCCTTTCTATGGCTAGCTTTATGTAAGGATGACACCGGTGCCAATGGCTACTTTCGATCTCTCTCGGGAAAATGATCCAAATGCTCTGTGATAGCACGGCTAATCGTCTGGAGGCATCACCTTTGTCGTTGGTTACATCCTATTCCTCCTTGTGAAAATGGTCCGATGCGCTGTCACTGCATGGCTAATCATCTGGAGGTTCTCGATCATACTGGAATAGGATTTACTATCCTTTTGCGTCTGTCACTACGCCCAGCACTCGCGAGTTTGAAGCTCGTCACAGTCATTCAATCCCGGAATCCTACTCGGAATACCACGGACAAGATTTAGACTTTCCAGATTCTCATGAATGCCGCCATCAATCTAGCTTATACCACGAAGATTCCAATATCTCGGACTCGGTCCCCTGTATTAGTAATCTAAGAGATACTCGTTCAATCGAAGGTAGAACGGGAGTGGTTGTCAGGCACGCGTTCATAGGGAATGATGATGATTGTCACGTTCATCACATTCAGGTTGAAGTGCGAATGAATATCTTAGAAGTGGAATAAGTTGAATTGAATAGAAAACAGTAGTACTTTGCATTAATCTTTGAGGAACAGCAGAGCTCCACACCTTAATCTATGGAGTGTAGAAGCTCTACCGTTAAAAATACATAAGTGAAGGTCCAGGCATGGCCGAGAGGCCAGCCCTCAAAACGTGATCAATAGATCAAAAGATAATCCAAAGATCCAAAGATGTCTAATACAATAGGAAAAGGTCCTATTTATAATAAACTAGCTACTAGGGTTTACAGAAGTAAGTAATTGATGCATAAATCTACTTCCGGGGCCCACTTGGTGTGTGCTTGGGCTGAGCTTGAGTGTTACACGTGTAGAGGTCATTTCTGGAGTTGAACGCCAGTTTTGGTGCCAGTTTGGGCGTTGAACTCCACTTTGCAACTTGTTTCTGGCGCTGGACGCCAGAATTAGGCAGAGAACTGGCGTTGAACGCCAGTTTGCGTCGTCTAAACTTGGGTAAAGTATGGACTATTATACATTTCTGGAAAGCCCTGGATGTCTAATTTCCAACGCAATTGGAAGCGTGCCATTTCGAGTTCTGTAGCTCCAGAAAATTCACTTTGAGTGTAGGGAGGTCAGAATCCAACAACATCAGCAGTCCTTCTTCAACCTCTGAATCTGATTTTTGCTCAAGTCCCTCAATTTCAGCCAGAAAATACCTGAAATCACAGAAGAACACAAACTCATAGTAAAGTCCAGAAATGTGAATTTAACATAAAAACTAATGAAAACATCCCTAAAAGTAACTAGATTTTACTAAAAACATACTAAAAACAATGCCAAAAAGCGTATAAATTATCCGCTCATCACTTATCCACCAAAATAGCATGGTTTCATAGTTTCCTCCTAATTTGTGTTAAGAGTGAAAATATGCTTTTTAGGCCCTTAATTGGTTAATTTTAATTCACCTTTGATTCCACTAGATGCGTTGATGTGTTTGTTAGTGAATTCAGGTAGAAAAGGCTAGGAATGGATTAAAGGAATGAAGAGAAAAGCATGCAAATTGGAGAAATCATGGAAAATCAAGGATTTAGGATGCACAACAAATGCGCACGCGTGGAATATGAAGTCGCATGGTGACGCATACGCGTGGAAAGCAAAAATGCCAAGCAACGCGTACGCGTGACCCACGCGTACGCGTCGTAGCTCGCACGTGACTTCATTAAAGTTAAAATGCTGGGGGTGATTTCTGGGCTTTCCAGGCCCAAATCCAACTTATTTGTGAGCCTATTACATGCAGAAATCAAGAGGAGTCAAGGGGAGAGAACATATAGTTTAGTTTATATCATGCTTTAGTTAGTTTCTAGAGAGAGAAGCTCTCTCTTCTCTCTAGAATTAGGTTAGATGTAGGCTAGGATTTCTTAGATCTAGGTTTAATTCTTGCTTTGATTTATTTTTCCTTTACAATTTCTTATTCTTCTACTCTTGCTTTCCTAGTTTTGTATTTCATTCCTTGTAATTGTTTACTTTATTGTTGAAGCACTCTTGTTTCTTCTATTTTTCTTTAATGAAATTTATGTTTGATTTCTTCTATTGTTGATTTGAATTGTTGTCATTGCTTTCCTTGCAATTGTTAGTGTAGATTTACTTTTCTTGAAATTTTATATTGCTTTCCTTTTATGCCTTCCAAGTGTTTGACAAAATGCTTGGAAGGATGTTAGAGTAGATTTTCCTCCTCTTGGCTTTGGTTGAGTAATTGGAGACTCTTGAGTTATCAAACTCTTTTGTTGATTGATAATTGGAAGTTGCTAATTGACTTGAATGCCACAAAAGCTAGTCTTTCCTTAGGATTTGACTAGAACTTGTGGACTCAAGTTGATTTATCCACTTGACTTTCTTTCATAGTTAGAGGTTGACTAAGTGGGAGCAATGGACAATTCTCATCACAATTGATGATAGTAATAAGGATAGAACTTCTAATTCTCATTCCTTGCAAAGAGCTTTCTTAGTTATTAGTTTACTTCTTTTGCAATTTATCTTTCATGTTTCTTATCCAAAACCCCAAAGATATACAATCCAAAACCAATAGCAAGAACACCTCCCTGCAATTTCTTTGAGAGACGACCCGAGGTTTAATATTTCAATTATTTTTATTGGGGTTTGTACTTGTGACAAACAATTTTTTGCATAAAAGGATTATTTGTTGGTTTAGAAATTATACTTGCAACGAGAATTTATTTGTGAAATTCTAAACCACGAAAAATCTATTCATCAAAATGGTGCCGTTGTCGGGGAGTTGCAAATGTGTGCCATGTTGTTGGTTAGTGTAAATATGTGGATATGTGAATACTTGCATTTTCATTGATTGTTTGATAGTTCAATTGTTAGTTAGGATTAATCTTTGTTTAGTGCATCTTATTGTCATGAGCTATATGCCTCTTTCATTGAATGACAAGATCACTACCAGATCCAAGCTTAGCCACTTTTGATCCCAAAATTGAGAGAACTTTATTTCATCTTAGGCAAGCTCGGAGACGGTTAGCCTTTGGAGGTGGTGAAAGGGTTCCTACCAATTCACCAACCTTATCCGAGGTTGAATCGGAAACGTCATTTGGGGAGGAAACCATCTATTCTTCCATCGATACTACTAATTCATCTTCTATCGATCTAGGTACCGAAACAATGGCTGCTCTAAGGAGAGTCACTCTTAAGGAAGCCGGTGTTCCAGACTTTGTTCTTTAACCGCTTCAAGTGCGTCATCTGGAGTTAAATGCTAATTTCGAACTCAAGACCGCTTTGATTCATCTTCTACCCATGTTTCATGGACTCTCCGCCCAAGATCCTATTAGACACCTTAGAGATTTTCAAGGTGTATGTTCAACAACTAGGCGGGAGGGTTCCGATGAGGTTGCTATTTGGTTGTTTGCCTTCCTTTTCTCTCTAGAGGGAAGAAACAAAGAGTTGTTCTACACATTACCCGATGAGGTTGTTAGTGATTGGAATTTGCTTAGAAGGGAGTTCCTAGATAAATTCTTTCCTCCGGAAGTGACGGACAAATTGAGGAAAGAAATTTCATGCATTGTCCAAGGTGAAATGGAAACTCTATACGAGTATCGGGAACAATTTCAGAGGCTTCTTGACTCATGCCCCCACCACATGATTGACACTCTAGTGTTGATAAGCTATTTTTGCCAAGGAATGAAACCACAAGACAGGATCCTCTTGGATGCCTCAAGCAATGGTTCCTTGACAAAGTATAGAACGGCGGAGGAGGCATGGCAATTGATCACCGATTTGGCCAAGTCCACCCAACACGCTAGACAAAGGTACAATCATCTGAGAGCTACAAATGAAGTTTCTACTAGTGGTGAGACCGCTGCCCTTACCAAGACCTTGGGAGAAATAACAAACATTCTAAAGCAACTCCAACTAAATCAACAACAACCTCCATCTCCTCAACCACAACAAAGTCAACAATTGGTCCCCCAAAGAGTGTGCAGAATTTGCTCTTGTTACACCCATTACACCGATGAATGCCCAAACCTCCAAGAAGATAATACCTTGGCGGCTACTAATTCCTACTACAATCGTCCAAACCAAGGTTATCATCAACAAGGAGGCAACTATAACCAAGGGGGTAATTTCAATCAAGGGTGGCAAGATAACTCCAACCAAGGATGGAGGGATAACTCAAACCAAGGATGGAGTGACAATTATAATCAAGGAGGAAGGGACAATAGTGGGAAACAAAGATGGAACAACAACAACAACCAACAAAACCGATACCAACAAAATTCTCCATACCAAAACCAAAACCCAGAAAGAGCCTACCAAACCTACCAAGCACCTCATCAAAGGCAAGCACCTCCACCCAACCAACCACAAGCCCCCCAAATCACTTATGCTTCTCCTTCTTCCAACCAAGATGAGACTCCGCTCCATCCTCTAAGGACAAAAAGAGCTTCAAACAACACTTGCCGCAAGTCTTACCGATCTCAATTCTACACTCCAAGCCCTTATTTCCCGAATGGAACCCCCTCAAACTCTCCCTCTACTTCTACCATTCAACCCTCAAGCTCAAGTGCCTTACCCTCTCAACCTCTACCTAACCCCGAGGGTGGCATCAATGCCATTACTTTGAGGTCCGGCACCAAATTGCAAGAGAGGAGTCATGAAGAGCCAAGTCCAATAGAGGTCACTCAAGATGAGGATGTGGTTGAGATAGAAGAAGTTAAAGAGGAGGATGAAGCCCAAGAGGTAGTTGATGAGCGGATAATTTATACCCTTTTTGGCATTGTTTTTGCATAGTTTTTAGTATGTTTTAGTTACTTTTTATTATATTTTTATTAGTTTTTATGCAAAAATCATATTTCTGGATTTTACTATAAGTTTGTGTATTTTTCTGTAATTTCAGGTATTTTCTGGCTGAAATTGAGGGACTTGAGCAAAAATCTGATTCAAAGGCTGAAAAAGGACTGTAGATGTTGTTGGATTCTGACCCTCATGCACTCGAAGTGGATTTTCTGGAGCTACAAAAGCCCAATTGATGCGCTCTCAATTGCGTTGGAAAGTAGACATCTTGCGCTTTCAAGCAATATATAATAGTCGATACTTTGCCCAAGATTTGATGGCCCAAACTGGCGTCTAAACGTCTACTAAAGACCCTTTTCTGGAGTAAAACGCCGGAACTGGCACCAGAACTGGCACCCAAGCTGGCGTTTAACTCCAAGAATGGCCTATGCATGTGAAAGCTTCAATGCTCAGCCCAAGCACACACCAAGTGGGCCCCGGAAGTGGATTTCTGCACTATCTGCACTTAGTTACTTATTTTTTGTAATCCCTAGTAACTAGTTTTAGTATAAATAGCACTTTTTACTATTGTATTCACATACTTTGCTAGACTTTATCATCTTATGTTACACCTGGGAGGCTGGCCATTCGGCCATGCCTAGACCTTTTTCTCTTATGTATTTTCTACGGTGGAGTTTCTACATCTCAAAGATTAAGGTGCAGAGCTATGCTGTTCTTCATGAATCAATGCAAGTACTATTGTTTCTCTTTCAATTCATGCCTACTTATTCTCCAAGATATACTCTCGTACTTAATTCAGTTAAGTCAGAATGAAGGGGTGACCCGTGACAATCACCCACTATCTGCATTACTCGCTTAGCCAAGATCCGCGTGCCTGACAACCACAAGCGGTCTACATGATGTTCAACATAGTCATTGGACAACAGCCGGAGTATATTCTCTTGGGTCTCTATTCCACGGACCGAGTCCATGAGAATAGGATCTTCGTAGTATAGGCTAGAACCAATTGGCAGCATTCCTGAGATCCGGAAGTCTAAACCTTGTCTGTGGTATTCCGAGTAGGATCTGGGAAGGGATGACTGTGACGAGCTTCAAACTTGCAAATGTTGGGCGCAGTGACAGTGTGCAAAAGGATAGAGAGATCCTATTCCGGCGCTAGTGAGAACCGACAGATGATTAGCCGTGCGGTAGCTGTACCTGGTATTTTCATCCAAGACGAGAAATCCGATAGTTGATTAGCCGTGCAGAGATCGTACCTGGTATTTTTCATCCGAGGGGATCATACAGCTTGCCATGGAAGGGAGCACGCATGGTTGGAAGAAGACAATAGGAAAGCAGAGATTCAGAAGTAACAAAGCATCTCCAAACGCTTATATGAAATTCCCACCAATGAGTCATGTAAGTATCTTTATTTTATTTTATGTTTTATTTATCCTTTAATTATCAAAACCTCATAACCATTTGAATCCGCCTGACTGAGATTTACAAGATGACCATAGCTTGCTTCAAGCCGACAATCTCCGTGGGATCGACCCTTACTCACGTAAGGTATTACTTGGACGACCCAGTGCACTTGCTGGTTAGTTGTGCGGAGTTGTGAAAAGTGTGAATCACAATTTCGTGCACCAAGTTTTTGGCGCCGTTACCGGGGATTGTTCGAGTTTGAACAACTGACGGTTCATCTTGTTGCTTAGATTAGGTAATTTTATTTTATGTTTATGCTTTTTATTTTTATTTTCGAAAAGAAAAAAATATATATATTATAGTTTTCGAAAATTCAAAAAAAAATACAAAAAAAATGTGTTCTTTAGAGTTTTTAAGAACGAACTCTAGAGTTTCATGAGATATGTTGAAGCCTGGCTGGCTGTTAAGCCATGTCTAATCTTCTGGACCAAGGTTTCCACTTATCTTTGGATTCCTATCAATTTGGCTGTTGTATGTAATGCCCTGCTAAAGCTTGGCTGGCCATTTGGCCATGTCTAATTCTATTGGACCGAAGCTTTAGACTAACATTGCACGAATCCTGGAATTCTTATTAAAAATTTTGAATTTCTTTATTTTCTTTTCCTAAAATAATTTTCAAAAAATACCAAAAAATTTAATAAAATCATAAAACCAAAAAAATTTTTTGTTTCTTGTTTGAGTCTAGTGTCAAATTTTATGTTTGGTGTCAATTGTATTTTTTTTATTTTCTTAAATTTTTGAAAATATATGCATTGTGTTCTTCATTAATCTTCAAGTTGTTCTTGATGGTTTTCCTTGTTTGATCTTTAATTTTTCTTGTTTTGTATCTTTTCTTGTTTTTCATATGCATTTTCGAATTCATAGAGTCTAAACATTAAAAATTTTTAAGTTTGGTATCCTGCATGTGTTTCTTTTCTTAAAAATTTTCAAAAATATGTTCTTGATGTTCATCATGATCTTCAAAGTGTTCTTGGTGTTGATCTTGACATTCAAAGTGTTCTTGCATGCATTAGTTGTTTTGATTTTAATTTCTTATGTCTTGTGTCATTTTGTTGTTTTTCTCTCTCCTCATTAAAAATTCAAAAATAAAAAATAATATATTTCCCTTATTTTACTCATAAGTTTCGAAATTTTGGGTTGACTTAGTCAAATTTTTTTTTTTAAATTTAGTTGTTTCTTGTTAGTCAAGCCAAAATTTTAATTTAA
Organism: Arachis ipaensis; assembly: GCF_000816755.2. Taxonomy (NCBI): domain Eukaryota; kingdom Viridiplantae; phylum Streptophyta; class Magnoliopsida; order Fabales; family Fabaceae; genus Arachis; species Arachis ipaensis. The sequence goes on from NC_029792.2 coordinate 73,534,036, forward strand.
AAATTCTATCTTTTCAAATCTTTTTCAAAATCAAATCCTCTTCATTTTTCTTCCATGTTTTTCGAAAATTCTCCAAAATTAATTTTCAAAATCTTTTTCTTAATTCTATTTCATAAATTTCGAAATTATTGCTAACAATTAATGTTTTGATTCAAAAATTTCAAGTTTGTTACTTTTCTGTTAAGAAAGGTTCAATCTTTAAATTCTAGAATCTTATCTTTTAGTTTCTTGTTAGTCAAGTAATCAACTTTAATTTCAAAAATCAAATCTTTTTAATTTCCTTTTCAAATCTTTTTCAAAAGAAATTTTAATCATATCTTCTGAAAAATTTAATTTCAAAATCCTTTTTCTAACTTCTTATCTTTTCAAAATTTATTTTCAAATCTTTTTCAATTATTCACTTGACTTGTTTGTTTTAATTAAAAAGTTTACTATTTCTTATCTTTTTCAAAACCACCTTTACCTTTCTCTCTCTCTAATTTTCGAAAATCACTAACCACTTTTTCAAAATTCTTTTTAATTAACTAATTGTTTTAAATTCTAATTTTATTTCTTTTCTTAAATTTCGAATTCTAACTTATAATTAAAATAAAAACAAAAATATTTTTCTTTTATTTTAATTAGTATTCGAATACTCTCTCTCTCTCATCTCTTTCTGTTTATTTATTTATTTAGTAACACTTCTCTTCATCTAATAATTCGAACCCTCTCCCTCTCTCTGTGTTCGAATTTCTTCTTCTTCCTTCTTCATTCTATTATTTTATTCTTCTACTCACATAAAGGAATCTCCATACTGTGACATAGAGGATTCCATTATTCTCTTTGTTCTCTTCTTTTTCATATGAGCAGGAACAAGGATAAGAACATTCTTGTTGAAGCTAATCCTGAACCTGAAAGGACTCTGAAGAGGAAGCTAAGAGAAGCTAAAGCACAACACTCTGGGGAGGACCTTATAGAAATTTTCGAAAAAGAAGAAACATGGCAGCCAAAAATAACAATGGTGGAGATGCAAGGAAGGTGCTTGGTGACTTTACTGCACCAACTTCTGACTTCTATGGAAGAAGCATCTCAATTCCTGCAATTGGAGCAAACAACTTTGAGCTTAAGCCTCAATTAGTTTCTCTAATGCAGCAGAATTGCAAGTTTTATGGACTTCCATTGGAAGATCCTCATCAGTTCTTAGCTGAATTCTTGCAAATATGTGACACTGTTAACACCAATGGGGTTAATCCCGAGGTCTATAGACTTATGCTTTCCCCTTTGCTGTAAGAGACAGAGCTAGGATATGGTTGGACTCACAACCTAAAGAAAGCCTGAACTCTTAGGAAAAGTTGGTCAATGCTTTCTTGGCCAAATTCTTACCACCTCAAAAGTTGAGCAAGCTTAGAGTGGAAGTCCAAACCTTCAGACAGAAGGAAGGTAAATCCCTCTATGAAGCTTGGGAAAGATACAAGCAATTGATCAGAAGGTGTCCTTCTGACATGCTTTTAGAATGGAGCATCTTATGTATATTCTATGATGGTCTGTCTGAATTGTCCAAGATGTCATTGGACCACTCTGCTGGTGGATCTCTTCATCTAAAGAAAATGCCTACAGAAGCCCAGGAACTCATTGAAATGGTTGTAAATAACCAGTTCATGTACACTTCTGAAAGAAATCCTGTGAATAATGAGACGACTCAGAAGAAAGGAGTTCTTGAGATTGATACTCTGAATGCCATATTGGCTCAGAATAAAATATTAACTCAGCAAGTCAATAAGATTTCTCAGAATCTGACTGGAATGCAAGCTACATCCGGCAGTGCTAAAGAAGCCTCCTCTGAAGGAGAAGCTTATGACCTTGAGAATCCTGCAATGGAAGGGGTGAATTACATGGGAGAATCCTATGGAAACACCTATAATCCTTCATGGAGAAATCATCCAAATTTTTTATGGAAGGATCAACAGAAGCCTCAACAAGGCTTCAATACTAATAATGGTGGGAAAAATAGGTTTGGCAATAGCAAGCCATTTCCATCATCTTCTGAGTAACAGACAAAGAATTCTAAGCAGAGCCTCTTTGACTTAGCAACGATAGTCTCTGATCTATCTAAGACCACTCTCAGTTTCATGACTGAAATAAGATCCTCCATCAGAAATTTGGAGGCACAAGTGAGTCAGCTGAGTAAAAGAGTTACTGAAATCCCTCCTAGTACTCTCCCAAGCAATATAGAAGAGAATCCCAAAAGAGAGTAAAAAGGCAGTGATTTCCAGTGAGGAAGACCTTGCTGGACGTCCACTGACCACTAAGGAGTTCCCTAATGAGGAATCAAAGGAATCTGAGGCTCATACAAAGACCATAGAGATTTCACTGAACCTACTGTTGCCATTCATGAGCTCTGATGAGTATTTCTCCTCTGAAGAGGATGAAGATATTGTTGAAGAGCAAGTTGCTCAGTATCTAGGAGCAATCATGAAGCTGAATGCCAAGTTATTTGGTAATGAGACTTGTGAGGATGAACCTTCATTGCTCATCAATGAATTGAATGCCTTGATTCAACTGAAATTACCTCAGAAGAAATCGGATCCCGGAAAGTTCTTAATACCTTGTACCATAGGCACCATGACCTTTGAGAAGGCTCTGTGTGACCTGGGGTCAGGAATAAACCTCATGCCACAATCTGTAATGGAGAAACTAGGGATTTTTGAGGTATAAGCTCCAAGAATCTCACTAGAGATGGCAGACAAATCAAGGAAACAGGCTTATGAACTTGTAGAGGATGTCTTAGTGAAGGTTGAAGGCCTGTACATCCCTGCTAATTTTATAGTTCTAGACACTGTGAAGGATGTGGATGAATCCATTATCCTTGGAAGACCCTTCCAAGCCACAGCAAGAGCTATGAATGATGTCGACAGAGGAGAGTTAGTCCTTCAATTGAATAAGGATTACCTTGTGTTTAAGGCTCAAGGATCTTCTTCTGTAACCATGGAGAGAAAGCATGAAAAGCTTCTCTCAATACAAAGTCAAATAGAGCCCCCACACTCAACTTCTAAGTTTGGTGTTGGGAGGCCACCATTAAGCTCTGAGCCTCTGTGAAACTCTCTAAGAGCTCACTGTCAAGCTATTGACATTAAAGAAGTGCTTATTGGGAGGCAACCCAATCTTATTTAATTATATTTATTTTATAGACATTTGTTTTCCATTGTCATGTTATGTTATCTTCAGGTTGATGATCATGTGGAATCATAAAAATAGCTGCAGAATTAAAGCAAAATCAAAAACAGCATCAAAAATAGCACACCTTGGAGGATAGGCTTACTGGCGTTTAAACGCCAGTAAGGATAGCAGAATGGGCGTTTAACGCCCATTCAGGTAGCATTCTGGGCGTTCAGAAAAATGCCCAATAAATAAGGAATCCTGGCGTTTAACGCCAGCCAGGGTATTTGGCTGGGCGTTAAACGCCCAAATAGGCAGTCAAGTGGGCGTTAAACGCCAGAATGGATAGCATTCTGGGCGTTTAACGGCAGGATGACACAAGGGAGGTAATTTTGTTTCTAATTCGATTTTTTTCAAATTTTCAAGTTTTAATTCATAATCTTTTGCATCAAACATGTTTTAAACGTTCATCTTTCAATTTCTATTATCAAATATTAATAACCTTTCCAATTCTTTTTTATTCTTTTTTCAATTCTTTTCAATTCCTTCTAAAATGTTTTCAAAACTTACATTTCTTTTCCAAATTCTTTTCAACTCTTTTTAATTTCTCTTGCATACAGAAATAAGTTTTCAAAATTAATTGCATCATTCTTCTTCTACTCTCTTCTATCTTATTTTGCTCAAGGACGAGCAAAACTTTTAAGTTTGGTGTGGGAAAAAGCTCTGCTTTTTGCTTTCCATAACCACTAATGGCACCTAAGGCCAGAGAAACCTCTAGAAAGAGGAAAGGGAAGGTAGTTGCTTCCAACTCCGAGTTATGAGAGATGGAAAAATTCATCTCAAAAGCCCATCACTAGAAAGAGGATGGAGCAAACAAGAGAGCCCACTCATGGACCTCAACAAAGGCAAGGAAGAGACATAGAGGAGCTCAAGCACTCCATAGGATCTTCAAGAGGAAAAACTAGTCGCCGTCACTAAGGTGGACCCGTTCTTTAATTTCCTTGTTCTTATTTTTCTGTTTTTTTTTTGTTTTTATGCTTTATGTTTTGTCTATGTTTTTGTCTTTATTACATGATCAGTAGTGTCTAGTGTCTATGTCTTAAAGCTATGAATTATTCCATGAATCCTTCACCTTTCTTAAATGAAAAATGTTTTCTGAAAAAGAAAAAGAAGTACATGAATTTCAAATTCTATCTTGAAAATAGTTTATTTATTTTGATGTGGTGGCAATACTTTTTATTTTCTGAATGAATGCTTGAACAATGCATATTTTTTATATTGAAGTTTATGAATGTTAAAATTGTTGGCTCTTGAAAGAATAATGAAAAAAGAGAAATATGATTGATAATCTGAAAAATCACAAAATTGATTCTTGAAGCAAGAAAAAGCAGTGAAAAACAAAGCTTGCGAAAAAAATGGCAAAAAATAAAGAAAAAGAAAGAAAAAGAAAAAGCACGCAGAAAAAGCCAATAACCCTTTAAACCAAAAGGCAAGGGTAAAAAGGATCCAAGGCTTTGAGCATTAATGGATAGGAGGGCCCAAAGGAATAAAATCCTGGCCTAAGCAGCTAAATCAAGTTGTCCCTAACCATGTGCTTGTGGCGTGAAGGTGTCAAGTGAAAAGCTTGAGACTGAGCGGTTAAAGTCGTGGTCCAAAGCAAAAAAGAGTGTGCTTAAGAGCTCTGGGCACCTCTAACTGGGGACTCTAGCAAAGCTGAGTCACAATCTGAAAAGGTTCACCCAGTTATGTGTCTGTGGCAATTATGTATCCGGTGGTAATACTTGAAAACAAAATACTTAGGGCCACGGCCCAGACTCATAAAGAAGCTGTGTTCAAGAATCAACGTACTGAACTAGGAGAATCAACAACACTATCTGAATTCTGAGTTCCAATGGATGCCAATCATTCTGAACTTTAAAGGATAAAGTGAGATACCAAAACTGTTCAGAAGCAAAAAGCTACTAGCCCCGCTAATCTAATTAAAACTAATCTTCATTGATAATTTTGGAATTTATTGTATTCTCTCTTATTTTTATCCTATTTTATTTTTAGTTGCTTGGGGACAAGCAACAATTTAAGTTTGGTGTTGTGATGAGCGGATAATTTATACCCTTTTTGGAATTATTTTTGCATAGTTTTTAGTATGTTTTAGTTACTTTTTATTATATTTTTATTAGTTTTTATGCAAAAATCACATTTTTGGACTTTACTATGAGTTTGTGTATTTTTCAGTAATTTCAGGTATTTTCTGGCTGAAATTGAGGGACCTGAGCAAAAATCGGATTCAGAGGCTGAAAAAGGACTGCAGATGCTGTTGGATTCTAGAGTTTCTGGAGCTACAGAAGCCCAATTGGCGCGCTCTCAATTGCATTGGAAAGTAGACATCTTGGACTTTCCAGAAATATATAATAGTCCATACTTTGCCCGAGATTTGATGGCCCAAACTGGCGTCTAAACGCCCACCAAAGACCCCTTTTCTAGAGTAAAATGCCGGAACGGGCACTAGAACTGGAGTTAAATGCCCAAACTAGCACCCAAGCTGGCGTTTAACTCTAAGAATGGCCTATGCATGTGAAAGCTTCAATGCTCAGCCCAAGCACACATCAAGTGGGCCCCTGAAGTGGATTTCTGCACTATCTGCACTTAGTTACTTATTTTCTGTAATCCCTAGTAACTAGTTTTAGTATAAATAGCACTTTTTTCTATTGTATTCGCATACTTTGCTAGACTTTATCATCTTATGTTACACTTGGGAGGCTGGCCATTCGGCCATGCCTAGACCTTTTTTTCTTATGTATTTTCTACGGTGGAGTTTCTACACCTCATAGATTAAGGTGCGGAGCTATGCTATTCTTCATGAATCAATGCAAGTACTATTGTTTCTCTTTCAATTCACGCCTACTTCTTCTCCAAGATATACTCTCATACTTAATTCAGTTAAGTCAGAATGAAGGGGTGACCCGTGACAATCACCCACTATCTGCATTACTCGCTTAGCCAAGATCCGCGTGCCTGACAACCACAAGCGGTCTACATGATGTTCAACGTTGCCAATGGACGACAGCCGGAGTATATTCTCTTGGGTATCTAATCCACGGACCGAGTTCGTGAGATTAGGATCTTTGTGGTATAGGCTAGAACCAATTAGCAACATTCCTGAGATCCAGAAAGTCTAAACCTTGTCTGTGGTGGTGGCTGGTGCAGCAGTAGAGGAAAGGGCAGCAGAAGATGTGGCTGCCTTAGCAGAGGCAGTGAGAAATAAAGGTCTGTAGCCCAAAGCTTGAAACTTCCTGCTGTGAGGGATGATCTTCTTGCAGTCGGTGGCAGTTGGCTTCTCATCTGCTAAATCCCAGGGCACCTCAGCTCGGCGGCCCACCTGAGTGATCAAATATGGAAAAGGGAGGGTGCCTCTGACATGGACTCTGGCCATGTAATACCGGATAAAGCGGGGAAGATATAAGTCCTTTCCCTCCATCATACACCAAATGAGGGTGATCATGGTAGCTAGCACCTCCGTTTCATGAGTGCTCGGCATCACGTAGTTACTCAAAATATGTTGCCAAAGCTGAGCCTCATCATTCAGATAAATGAGCTTAATTCCCTTTGGGGCCACTGTGGACTAGCTCATGACCCATGGGACAGTAGGATCAAGAGCTATAATCCGCTTGACTACGTCCCAGTCAAATATAATGAATCTCATATCCTCCTCAGCCTTTTGGTAACTGTCTGGCTGAACTGACTTAGGCTGAAGTTGGAGGATTTCTTCAATGGCTTCCTCAGTAATCAGAATTTTCTTTCCTCTAAGTTGTACTGCATCTAGGGACGTTTTGAAATAGTTACAGTTGAATTCTCTGACCCAGGATGAGTTGACTTCAGTCAAGTTTCTTTCCAAGAAGAACCAGCCTCTCTGTTTAATTTGTTCTGAAGTGTATTGTTTTAGTTCTTCTGGAATTTTGAGGGTCCTTTCCAAGTATAGGTTTCGAGAAGTGGCAAAAACTGGATACTTTAGCTCACAGTATCTGTTGGTAAACTTTACTGGATTTGCGGCAGGCAGTAGCTGATCAGCCTTTTCCTGCGGGGTAAAGTTCTTCTCCCGCCAGGAATCGTCGTGGAGGATCCAAAATAGAGGTAGAGGATTCTCCTCTTTTCCTTTTGCCAACGGTTGCTTTTCCTTTTCCTTTTCTTTTAGGATCAGACATTCTGAAAAGCAAAAATTATAGGATACAGTTTAAAGCAGGAAAATAGGTAAGCAAATAGGAATATATCAATAGAAGCATAGATGGGCAAAAGAGGAATAAAGTGGCAATATAAGCATGAATTGAGTTAAATTGATGTAAAATTTTGGATTGTATGCAAGTTAATAGTTGGAGAAGAAAAATTTACAATCCAAAATCTATGATGTGCGGAATTGTTGTTAATCAGGAAAAATAGTAATCATGCCTTGAAGTGGTTTCAAAGTGGTTAGTTGAAAGCGAATAGAAAAGTTAGAAAGTTAAAGTAGTTAAGAATTAAAAATGAAGTTAAAGTAAGTGGCATAGTATTTTGGTTCCCAAATAACTAAAATTGCACAAATTTGAATAGCAAGTAACTCACATTCAAGTAAATATTGCATATAATTGATGATTAATCATAGAAAAGAATTGCAAAATTAGAGTGAAATCATCAATAATTTGATTTAATCAAATAAGGGAATCAGAAAGAATAAGAAAGCTAGCCTGTGCATTCATGAATTGCTTTGGTTGAAACCAATTAGTGCAAACTTAAAATTTGCAAAACTAATACATGAATGGTGGTTGAGTTGAAATAATTTGCTGAAAAAAATTGGGCAGCATTTCGGCTAAAAATTGGACATTCCCAGGTAATAAACAGCAGCAAAAATAGTTCATATGATAATAAGATAGTGCAGAAAGGAGTAACAAATAGTAATTCAGAAGAAATAGTCTCAATCTGCATTAAAGAATAGTAAAGAACAGCATAGAAACAACATCAGCATCACAGCATATTCAAAATTGAGGAATAGATAAAACAATTAACAAGAACGGCGCAATTATCAGGCCTAAATCCACTAACCACATCCTAGCTACCTAACCACCTAAAATCCACTATGATCATGCATCTCTAACTATCCTAATTCGAACATAATCTGAAAAAAATAAGCGGAATTAACTAAAAACTGGGAACAGAATCGGCATTTGGCGGAACCTGGTTTGCAGAGGTATGGAATATGGAATCAGAGAGATGGCGGTGGTGGTGTGGCGCGGTGGCGCTGGGAGGCGGTCACGGCGGCGGTTCGGTGGCGGGGCAGGGTAGCGGTGTGGTGGAGGGATAGAAGAAGAAGAGGAAGGGGGCGAGGAGGGTGAGTGTTATGGGGGTGGTGTAAAAGTGACGCGTACGCATGGGGCACGCATACGCGTCGCTCAGAATTGTGCTAAACGCATAATTTCAGCGTCGTTTTGGCACAACTCTCTGTTTCCAATTAGGGGGCTAAGATTTCCACGCGACGCGTACGCGTCGCCCACGCTTTCGCGTGGTGTGTGTGAAGTGAAAGTGACGCGTTCGCGTCACCGACGCGATCGTGTGGGTGAGGTATAATAAAAGTGACGTGTTCACGTCACCGACGCGATTGCGTGGTCCAAATTGTGCCTAACACATGCTAGTCGCACGATTCCAACCCAACTTTCTGGGCTTTGGATTTTTGACACCGATTTGCAATCAACGCCCACGCGTGGGGTGCTTTTTTTTATGCAGGATACAAAATGCAATGCTGATATGGATGTTATGAATAATTCCAGGTTCAATTAAAATAGAATAAAATAAAACTTAAAAACAAACAAAACTAAATAAAGTTAAAATTAAAAAAGGAACGATCATACCATGGTGGGTTGTCTCCCACCTAGCACTTTTGGTTAAAGTCCTTAAGTTGGACATTTGCTGAGCTTTTTGTCATGGTGGCTTGTGTTTGAATTGATCCAGATATCTCCACCAATGTCTGGAACTCCAATAGCCTCTGGGGTCCCAAACTAGACATGTAAAGCCCTTGTGTAAATTCAAACAGGTTTTCAGGCTCCCGGAGTGCTGGATGTCAGAATAGATTCCAGGATCACAAACCTTGCTTTTATTTCTACCTTTTTCTCGATCTATATTTTCCAGTCGGGCGGTATGGAATTTGTATTCTCACTAAGTTGACCAAACATCTTCCGAGACCCATGTAATTGAATTCTGTACCAATCCTTGCACCTTAAATTGAAGCGTGGAGCTTTATTGAATCTTGCATACCAGCTCTGAGTGCGAGCCATTTCTCTTTTACTCTTAAAGCCGCAAAGAGATCTAAGCTGGCCATCTATTTCAAGCAAACCATATTAAAGTGGAAAAGTAAAGATAAAGGCTAAGAATTTTACCCACTTGAAGTTTGTATTGGATGGTAATGGCCTTGGGATAAGTATTTTCAGTGGGTTTGCAAGCTCTACTCCCTTGTATTCTTTTGTGAACTCTTCCACTTTCTTGCAAACTTCTTCAATTGTAACCACGTCTTGATCAAAGTCTTCGATATCCTCCTCATCACTCAAGTCATAATTTGGAGGTTCAGAGAAGTCTACCTCCGCATCATCTTCGTATTCACTTGGGGAAGATTCTTCAGTCTCAAAAAATTCACTTGCGGATGCAAGTTCATTACTAGGAGAACTTGACTCGTGATTATCATTATCAAGGAAACTCGCTTCTTGAGTTGTTCTGTCCAGTTCTTCATAAGATACTTGCCTTGGGGGCTGTGCACTATCCTCCTTAGCATCAATTGCAAATTCCTTGACGGAATTCTCCACAATTCTGGATTCCCATGGAGGTTCAGAATCTCCTAAGTCTTCAACCAATTCTTCTTCTTTGATAATTTCAGCTTCCTCCACTTGTTCCAGTACAAAGTCATGCTCCTTACTGTCCATTGGAGTTTCTAGTATCTCCTTCATGCTACATTCTTCATTAGATTGTCCACATGAAGCCATGGGGGTTCCCTGAGTGTCCGAACATCGGGAAGGTAATCGATTGATCGCTTGCTCCAGTTGCTGAAGGGTTGCATGAAATTTTTCCATTGTTTCCTTGAGACGCTCTCGTGATTCTTGGGTCGATGGATATGGACATGGTGCATAGGGAAGTGGTGGTTCTTGGGAGTAATTGGATTGGAATTGGGGTGTAAGGGTTAGGGTCATATGGAGGTGAGTGTTGGTAGGTGGCTTGTGAGTGTGGTGGTTCATAGCTATGTTGATGAGGTGAGTGGCTTGCGTATAATGGGGCTTGTTGGTAACCACAAGTGGATCCACCATATATATCATCTTGGTACGTACCTCGGAATGGCTCTTGACCATAGTATACTGGTGGGGGTTGGTTGTCACGAGAAGGTCCACCGTAACTATTGTCTTGGCATGCATTGTAGAATGGTCGTTGTCCATGGTATCTTGGAAGGCGTTATTGCCGAAAGGGTTGATCAGATCCTCGAGGCTCCTTCCATCTTTGATTGTTTTGACCTTGATGCATGTTCCTGTTATAGCCCCCATTCCTTGCAACAATATTAGAATCAAACTCAAAGCGTCGGGGGTGAGAACTCATAATAGCTAATAAAAATTAAAAACAAAAATAAAAGCAAATAAACAAGCAAAATAAAATATTTATAATAACCAATAATAAGGCACACGTTTGCAATTCCCGGCAACGGTGCCATTTTTTACGATCTGATTTCTGCCAGTAAAGAAATTCACAAATGCAATCGCGTTATAAGTACAGTTTCTAAACCAACAGAGAATCCTTTCGTACAAAAGTTTGGTTGTCACAAGTAACAAACCCAATAAATTTATAACCGAAGTATTTAAACCTCGGGTCATCTTCTCAAGGAATTGCAGGGAAGTATGATTTATTATTGGTTATGGAAAAGGTGGAATTTTGGGTTTTTGAAATAGGAAACAAGTAATTTAAATGGCAAGAAAAATAAATTAATAATTATAAAGAAAACTTTTGGCAAGGTATGAGAACTGGGAATCCTATCCTAGTTATCCTTATCAAGTGTGATGAGAATTGGATTTCGCTCCCACTTAGTTAACCCTTACTAAATAAAGGTAAGTCAAGTGGACTAATTAACTTGATTCCTCAGTCCTAGTTAACTCCTATGAAAAGACTAGCTTTAGAGGAATCCAAATCAATCAGCAATCCTAATTTCAAATCAACTGTTGAGTCTGATAACTCAAGCGTTACCAATTACTTAACCAAGGCCAAAAGGAGAAAATAAATCTAAATTAAATTGAAAGCATCATAAATAGAATAAAACAATCATTAATCTGAAATACCTCAAATTATATTAAATAGAATATTCAAATCTTAGCATAAAAATTTCATAAGCCAAATTGAAAAGATAAATAACAATTAAAGTAATAGAATAAATAAAAGTAGAAAATAAATTGAAGGAACATTGAACCTGGTATGAAGAAAATAACTATAAACTGACAGAAATCCTAAATCCTAAGACCTAAGAGAGAGGAGAGAGCCTCTCTCTCTAAAACTACATCTAAAACCTAAAATTCTATATTATGGAGTTGTATGAATTCTTCCCCCTTGATTCCCCCATTATCTGGCTTATATTCTGTGTTTCTGGCTTAGATTTGGGCCGAAAGAGGGCCCAGAAATCGCTGGGGGCGACTTCTGCAATTTTTTGCACGTGGCGTCCGTCACGCGTGCGCGTGGGTCACGCGTTCGCATGGTATGGAGTTTTTCCTTGTCACGCGTACGCGTCGGTCACGCGTACGCGTCATTTGCGTTCTGCGCTAGGCACGCGTCCGCGTCATCCATGCATTCGCGTCACTGCCATTTTGCGCTAGGCACGCGTCCGCGTTATCCATGTGTTTGCGTCGCTGCCTTTTCTTCAAAACTCTATTTTTGTGCTTTCTTTCCATTTTTGTATGTTTCTATTCTGTCATCTAAGCCATTCCTGCCTTATGAAACCTGAAAATACTTAACACATAGATCACGGCATCGAATGGTAATAAAGGATAATTAAAATTAATATTTTTAAAGCATAGGAAACATGTTTTCACATATATTATAAAATAAGGAAGGGAAAGTAAAACCATACAATTCATATGAATAAGTGGGTGAAGAATTGATAAAAACACTCAATTTGAGCACAAGATAAATCATAAAATAGGGGTTTATCATGAAGCCATGAGACATCCACCGGAGGATCACTCTATATTCCAGTGTGATTTGATTGACAATGTGGTGGCTGAAGTCCACCAAGATAATTTTGATGGAAAAAGTATTATTGAAGACCCAAGTGCGGAAAGTTCCCATGTATGTCAAGAAGATACTGTATCACCTCCAATGTCACCGGATGATAAAGTGCCGAGTCATGAACAAAAAGTAGATTGAAACCACTTCCGGCCCACCTAAAATATGCCTTCCTTAAAGATGACCAAAAGCTCCCGGTAATTGTTACTAAGGAGCTCTCCTCCCACCAAGAGGAGAAGTTGCTTGATGTCTTGAGGAGGAACAAGAAGGCCATTGGGTCGAGCTTGGCGAACTTGATTGGCATTAGCTCCCAAGTGTGTGAACACCGAATTTTCCTAGAAGAAAGAGCCAGACCCGTTAGACAACCTCAAAGGCGTCTAAATCCTACCATCCTAGAGGTTGCGAAGAAGGAGGTCACCCAGTTATTAGAAGCGGACATTATCTATCCGATTTCGGATAGTGAGTGGGTGAGCCCCGTCCAAGTGGTTCTAAAGAAATCCGGTGTTACTACAATCAAGAACGAACAAGGGGAGCTTATAGCCAAAAGAGTCCAAAACTCATGGAGGGTGTGTATTGACTATCGGCGATTGAACTTAGCCACTAGGAAGGATCACTTCCCATTTCCGTTCATCGATCAAATGCTTGATCGCCTATGCGGTAAATCTCATTACTATTTCTTAGATGGCTATTCCGAATATTTTCAAATGCACATTGCTCCACAAGACCAAGAAAAAACCACCTTCACATGCCCTTTTGGAACGTATGCGTATAAGATAATGCCATTTGGCTTGTGCAATGCACCGACAAAGTTCCAAAGGTGTATGATGAGTATATTTGTGGACCTTTTGAAGCATTGCATGAAGGTGTTCATGGACGATTTTTCTGTTTATGGGGACTCTTTTGACCTTGCTTGGACAATCTGGCAAAAGTATTAGAGAGGTGTACTAAATCAAACCTTGTGTTAAATTTTAAGAAATGCCATTTTATGGTTAGACAAGGTATTATTTTAGGGCACATTGTCTCTAATGATTGGATCTCTGTGGATCTGGCAAAGGTCAATGTTATTTCTAGTTTGCCTTACCCCTCTTCTGTGAGGGAAGTCCGTGCATTTCTTGGACATGCAGGTTTTTACCGGCGATTCATTAAGGACTTTAGTAAGGTGGCGTTACCTCTCTCTCGATTGTTGTAAAAGGATGTGGAATTTGATTTAAGTTAAGAGTGCATGGAGGCGTTTGACAAGCTCAAGATCGCTTTGACCCAAGCTCCCATCGTCAGAGGGCCGGATTGGACTAGGCCATTTGAGATAATGTATGATGTATCAAACTACGCAGTGGGAGCGGCGCTAGCACAGTGCGAGGGTAAAATTCCTTATGTCATTGCCTATGCCTCTAAAACTTTAGATGGAGCGCAATCCAATTATACTACCACCGAGAAAGAATTGTTAGCTATTGTCTTTGCTTTGGATAAATTCTGGGCTTATCTACTTGGCTCTAACGTGGTAGTATACTCGGATCATATGGCATTAAAATATTTGTTGGCCAAGAAGGAATCCAAACCTAGGTTGATCCGATGGGTGTTGCTATTGCAAGAATTTGACCTAGAAATCAAAGATAGGAGTGGTTCGCAAAACTTAGAGGCGGACCACTTGAGTCGCCTTGAGCACACAAAGGGCGATCATACTCCTATTAATGATACATTTCCTCTTGAGGGCTTGCTAGCAATATCTGAGGTGACCCCTTGATATGCACCTATTGCCAATTATTTGGTTGCTCGCACCTTTCCTCCTAATTTTTCGCAACATCAAAAGGATAAGCTCAAAAGCGAATCCAAATATTATGTATGGGATGACCCACACTTATGGAGATATGGTGCCAATCAAGTAATTCGAAGATGCATACCACAATCCGAGCATCAAGCCATGTTGGAGGCTTGCCACTCTTCCGAGGGTGGTGGCCATTTTGGTCCTCAAAGGACGGCTCAAAAGGTCTTGGATTGTGGCTTTTAGTGGCCTATACTTTTCAAAGATGCATCTCTCTTTTGTAGTTCTTGTCCACAATGCCTTAGGTTTGGAAATATCTCTAAGAAGAATGAGATACCCCAACAAACAATGTTATTTTGCGAGATTTTTTATGTTTGGGGTATTGACTTTATGGGGCCCTTTCCAAATTCTAATGGTTTCATGTACATTTTGCTAGCCGTTGACTATGTTTCCAAGTGGATAGAGGCGATTCCCACCCAAACCGATGATGCTAATGTGGTTCTTTCTTTTGTTTGGAATAATATTATTTTCCATTTTGGATCACCATGAGCAATCGTGAGTAATCAAGGCTCGCATTTTTGCAACAAAAGAATGACAGGGTTAATGAAAAAGTATGCATTCATCCATAAAGTGGCCACGGCATACTACCCACAAACGAATGGTCAAGCCGAGGTCTCCAATCGGGAAATCAAGCGCATATTAGAAAAGGTTGTGAAGCCTCACAGGAAAGATTGGAGTTCTAAGCTCGGTGATGCACTTTGGGCCAACCGGACGGCCTACAAGACGCCGATTGGTATGAGCCCGTTCCGATTCGTCTATTGGAAGGCTTCCATCTACCGGTGGAGATAGAGCATAAAGAATATTGGGCCATAAAAGAATGCAACACAGGTTTTGGGGTTGGAGTCAAAAGGAAGTTACAATTGGTAGAGCTTGAGAACCTTTGCTTGGAAGCCTATGAGAATTCAAGGCTTTACAAGGAGAAGATAAAAGCGGTGCATGGTAGAAACATTAGAAGAAGAGAGTTTAGAGTGGGAGAGTTAGTTCTCCTCTATAACTCTAGGTTGAGATTGATGCCCGGAAAGTTGAGATCAAGGTGGGAAAGGCCCATATAGAGAGGAGAAAGCGGAGCCATATAGGGTCTACCACTTGCGCCATCCTTCAAGCCCCAATATCTTCAAGGTTAATGGTCATCATCTAAAGCTATATGATAAACCACTATTTTATGGTTTATCTTGTGCTAATTTGAGTGGTTTTTATCAAGCCTTTGCACACTTATTCATACAATATGCATGATTTTACAATTCCTTCCCAATTTTGTTCTATGGTTGAAAACTTGCTTCCTAAGCCTTTAAATTGTGTATTTTGATTTCCCTTTATACCATTTGCTGCCGTGATCTGTGCGCTAAGTGTTTTCAGGCTATATAGGGCAGGAATGGCTCAGAGGATAGAGAGGAAGCTTGCACAAATGGAAGGAGCACAAGAAATAAAGGAGATAACCAGCGAGGATCGACGCGCACGCATGGCTCACGCCTGCGCGTGAATTGGAGATTTGCACAGCGACGCGTACGCGTGACATGCGCCACGTGCAGAAATCACAGAAGTCGCTGGGGGCGATTTTGGGCTGAGTTTGGACCCAGTTTTCAGCCCAGAAACACAGACTAGAGCCAGGGGACAAGCAAAGACTCAACACATATTCACTTTTACACAGTTTTTAGTTATAGATTGGAATCATAGAGAGAGAAACACTACTTCCTCTAGGTTTCTTCACATTCATAGTTTTAGAGTTTTATGCTTTTGATTTGGATATTGAGAAGAGTTACTACCTCCGTTGAAGTTTCCATTATTCTAGTTTGTTTTCTTACTCCCTTACTCTTTTAATCACCCATTAACCCTGTTCAGATTTAAGTATGGATATTTTTTATTTTGGGATTTATTAATGCAAAGAATTATTTTTACCTTTAATTAATTTTCTGTTATTATTTTATTTGAATTTCCATGTCTTCTTTTCTTCCCCTTTTATGGTTTATGAAAATGACATTCATGTCAATGGAGTAGACTCCTAACTTGACTTGGGAGTTGATTAAAAGGAGACCCTTGAGTTGGAATACTCAAGTGTAAATAGAAATTGGAAGTTGTTGGCTGGCTTTCTAGACACTAACGCTAATCCTTCCATAGGAGGGATTAGGACTTGTGAATTAGAGCTGGCTTAATTACTTGACTTTCCTTTATTCGGCAAGGGTTAACTAAGTGAAAACAACAACCTCTTGCTATTACATTTGGGAAAAATTCAACAAGGATAGAACTTGCAATTAATCTTGTCACAGTAAAGGCTTTTCATTTTGATTATATAAATTCTCTTGCTAATTTTCATTGCTTTAATTTACAATCATTTATTTTTCTGTTCTCCAACTCTTAAATTTCTCGAACAAATTACTGACTAATAAAATAGCACTCTTTTGTCAACACGTTGGGAGACGACCTGGGATTTCTACTCCCAGTATTTTATTCTTAATATTGTGACAACTCTTTCTAAATTGATAAGCGAAATTTTTGTCGGTTAAGAACTGTACTTGCAACGCTGTTCTTATTATAAATTCTTAATCGGCAATTTTCCGCCCGTCACTATACCATGGAGAGAAGATGAAAAGCAACAAAGAGGTTGAGGTTTTCCTTCTTGAGGATGCACCCGAAGGCGAAGAGATTTGAGCTCATGACCATCCAACTTAAGGACGTTAAAGAAAAGTGCTAGGTGGGAGACACCCCACCATGGTATGATCTACCTTTGCTCATAGTTTCGTGCACATAGCTTATAGAATTTTTGTACCTTTGCTTGATTTTTGTGTTAAATTACTCATGAGGAGTTCATTGATAATGGTTTGATTGAATTAAAATGTTGAAGAAATGCTTAAGGTTGAGTGTTACATGAGGTTTTTGATGTTTTTGACCCCTTTAGCATGCATTACTACCAATTTGTGCTATACGTGCCCCTCCTCATATGTAAATAAAATAAAATAAAATAAGGGGCCATCGACACGCAAGCATGCATCACGCGTACGCGTCGACGTGTTTTCGCAACTCCTGGTACTAAAACCAGAGAGTTGTGCCTAATCAGTGCCCATTTTGTGCCAAAGGCACAATTGTGACCCCCGCGTAAGCGTGGGTGATGCCTATGCGTCTATTGCCATTTTGCTAACCCACGTGTAAGCGTGGGCAACGCGTACGCGTCGATTGCGAATTTTGGACACTCTGGTACAAAAACTAGAGAATTATGCCACCTTTATACCTACTTTGTGCCAGGCGACCCACGTGTAACGTGGCAAATGTGTACGCGTGACAGATGCGTACGTATCGATTGTGCTGCACGCCACTCCTGGTACAAAAACCAGAGAGTTAGGCCTCTCTTGTGCCAACTTTATGCCCAAGGCACAACTCTGCCCATGCGTGAGCATCACCTGAGGCGTACGCATCCCCTCCCTTTTCTGTACCTCATGCGTACGCGTGAGGGACGCTTACGCGTCACGCCCCTTCCCCATCCATCTACGCGTATGCGTGGAGTGCGCGCACGCGTCGCATCCCAGACGCAACTAATGATCAACACGCGCCCTGTTTTATTTTTGTTTCAAATTTCCTTCCTCCACTCTCATTCTTCTATCCCTTCTCTTCTTCTATCTTCTCCCATCACCCTACTACCTTATCTCCGACCATCACCACCGCCACCGGCGACCACCACCTCCGGCAGTCACACACTTTCTCTCTCCCCTCTTTTCTCTATGCTTTCTTTTTCTATTCTCCACCTACATTTCATATTACTTTCTTCTCCTTCTGAAGGTTCTACTCCTACTCCCTCTTCTCTTTTGTCCTCTTTGAAATTTTTCTCTTACTAGTTGCATTTGATTACTCTTTTGTTTTTTTTCCTTAGTTGCATTTTGCTTAACTTGTTCTTGCTTGTTTGCTTTTTCTTTTTTTTTTCTTTTTTTTCATATTACCCATGAGTGTTGAAATTTGAGTTCTCTCTTCTTTTGATTGGTCATTCTGATATCTCTTGATTTCTTTGTGATTATGTGGTATTGTTGTGATGATTGGTATTCCATTTGGGATTTTACATGTTTGAATTTCTCGTATTTGCTCATTATTTGAATAGTAAATACCAAGTTTTTGTTGAAATGCACCTATACCATTTTGGTTCAATTTGACTCTATGCTCTTAACTTGGTGCTTCTTCTTCACACACTTGCTCTTCTCTATGTGCATTGAGCCTATTTTGCTTTATGTTTACCATTCTCTTGCTCATTGCTCATGACTTGCTTATTGCATATTGCAAGATTATTGATCTCACCCTTTCTAACTCTACTTTCTTCCATTGCATGCTTTATTGTGTTGGAGTTAGATTAGGCGCATAATTGCCTTGTGCTCACTATCTACCTTGCATATGCTATCTTGTGTGCTTGTTGATGCTTGAGTTATCCTTCTCATGCCTTATTGCATGCTTTACTCACTCTTGCATCCCATGCTAAGTGTTATGTCCCATGCTTCTATTATTGTCTTGATCACATGTTACAGCTATCATGTCCTCAAGACACACTATTCCTTTTGGACATTACCTTTCACTTGCATGTTATTTTCTGAGTGTTGATTATTTGGGTTTTAATGTTCC
>NC_029792.2:73552973-73600410 GCF_000816755.2 Arachis ipaensis
AAAAGGCAAGGAAAAGGCATTGAAGAAATCGGCCACAAAAAGGGAACCCCAAAAATCAACCTCCAAGAAGGCGAAGACAATTCTTCACATTGATGACCAAGAGAAGGCTAAGCCGGCAAGGGACCCCACAAGGTTTCCCAACCGCTTCTGTAAGCTCATGTTCCTTACCATCGTTGAGAGGAACTATCATTCCGAACATCTACTCACCCCTCCGGACCACATTGCTCAATATGTGCTACCCCGCATTGAACGGCGAGGATGGGATTTCTATTGCGAAGACCACAAGAGACCAACCTCTCTTGGGTGGTGGAGTTTTACTCCAATACCACTCCCCGTCTCTTCGGTCAGTTTATGTGCACCGGAAGCAAGTACCAGTTTCAGAGGAGGCCATTCAGCGAGTACTTAATGTTTTACCGGTACCCATGGAAACGGATGGTTACCAAGAGGTCCGAGTCATTGCCGAACCCGAGAATCATTGGACCCAAGGGAGACTTAGGATGCGGCCTAAAAGCCTTGATGCACGTGCGCTTCCAGTGGAGGCCCGGGAATGGGCCCATATATTATCTCATTACGTGCTTCCGAGCACCCATAAGTCATCCATCACGGCGGACCTCGCCCTCCTTGTTTGGTGCGTACTCACGGAGAGGCCGGTCAACATTCCTTTCCTCATCCGACAAGCGATGGGTCGAGTCCATGCCAAGGGTAATCTACCATTTCCCGCCCTAGTATCTGATTTGGTTGCTGCTACTGGTGTTCTTTGCGAGGCCAAGGACATGAAAGCTACAATTCCGGCCAAGGGCAATTTCGTCCCGAGCGGGAAATATTTTTAGCCTCCCACGGACACCACAAACCTTGACATTGCCCCTCCGTCCACCATACCTACCACTTCATCCGTACCACCAAAGTCAACCCATCAATTGCTTGTAGAGCTCCATGAGAAAATAGATCGATATGAACGGCTAAACAAACGCCGATTTGCTTATATGAAGAAGCTTTGGGGTTGTGTCAACACGCCTATGGAAGAACCAGACATTTCCACATCCGATTCAGACAATAGTGAAGCTAGCACTCAAGGCACGGATGATGGGAGTGGCAAGCCGAACCCCTCTTTGCGTATCACCCAAGGCACGGAGGACCGTGGAAACTTTTAAGTGTGGGGAAGTCGGTGACCGCCTTCCGTAGGTACTCTTCTCTTTTCAACACCTATGATTTTGATTTTTCTTTCATTAGTTAGAATAGATTGCATGGTTAGTTTTTGCATTTGAACACTTTTTGCATGTTAGGACTACTTAGTTAGGGCGATAACTTCTTTTCCAAGAAATCATCTTTAGGGCACCCTACCTACCAATTTGAAAAATTTTTGGTATCAATCTTGCTTGAAAAATGTATATTGGAACATAGTTTTTGAGCTAAGAACACAAGCACGTGAGACTTGAGCCTAATTGCGTGGTTACATCTTATAACCACTTATTTCATTCTTATGCGCATTGTTCTCTCTCTATGATTGTGATCCTTGATTTGTTTGATTCTTTATGTCCATTATTCCATGTTGACATGCATTCATATGATTGAGGCCATCATTTCATTAAGCTCATATACCCAAATGGCCTACCTTTCATCAACCATTGTTATCCAACTTTGAGCCTATGATAAACCCCTTTGTTCTAATATTAGCACACTACAAGCCTTTAAGCGAAAAACAATAATTGTCCTTATTTGGATCTTTGATTAGCTTAGGCTAGTGTGTGTGTGTCATTCAAGTGTGGGGAAACTTGGGGCATTGGTTGAGGTAAAAGGGTGTTTAGAATTTTCATTGAAGACCTTGGGAATTAGGTACATATTCATACATTAAATACGAAGCCATGTGCATTGATGCTCTTGTATGTGTTTGTAGTTTGAAAAGAAAGAAAAGAAGAAAAATAAATAAATATATAAAAAAAAAAGAAAAAAAAAGAGAAGAGAAAAAGAAAGAAATAAAAGGGGACAAAATGCCCCAAAGTAAGGTTCACTAATAATCAATGCACATGGGAAATGATAAAGAAAAGAAATTGCATGAATGCGTGAAGAAGAAAAGAATGGGTAGTTAGGGTTATATTAGATTTCTATAGGTTGTTATATAGATTAGGTGGGAAGCTTATGTTAATCAAGGATTCAAAATTTGAGCTCACTTAACCATATATAGCCTTACCTTGACCCTAGCCCCATTACAACCTATGAAAAGACCTCATGATGGGTGTATGTATGCATTGGATAATTGTTGATTGTTAGACGACAAACAAATCGGGGAAAGCATGATTAGGAGAGGATTGAGTGGTCAACCCTAAACACTAGAGAGAATAGAGTGCAACCACTTCCGGTGAGGGTTTGACATTCAATTCCTTGTTCCCGGCTTTCACGAGCTTTCTTCATGCAAGTTATGTACAATCCACTCTGATGCTTTAAATTGGTAGAGTCATGAATTGTCTTATCATTTTGGCCCTATGTGCTCACACATATTCTTGGAAGTTGATTCACCTTTGACCAAGTAGGTAGATTGAAGGAACGGATGATTGACGGTTTAGAAGTTATAGTAAACTCTCGTTGCAAGTATAGTTACTAAACCAAGCAATCAACCTTTCTTACAAACGTTTTGGTTGTCACAAGTAACAAACCCCTTTATAATTGATAACCGAAGTATTTAAACCTCGGGTCATCTTCTCAAGGAACTGCAGAGAAGTATGTTCTTATTATTGGTTATGAGTCTTGTAAATTGGGGATTTTGAAAGTAAGGAAACAGTATGTTAAATGATAAGAAGAATAAAATAAATAAATAACTATAAAATAAACTCTTGGCAAGGTATGAGGAATTGGAAGTCCTATCCTAGTTATCCTTATCAATTGTAATGAGAATTGGATTTTTCTCCCACTTTGTTAACCTCTAACTATGAAGGTAAGTTAAGTGGATGAATTAATTTTTGATTCCTTCCTGAGAGAGAGGAGAGAACCTTTCTCTCTAAAAACTACATCTAAATCCTAAAATTGTGAATATGAAAGCTTATTCTTATGAATGAATGGATTCTCCCACTTTATAGCCTCTAATCTGTGTTTTCTGAGCCGAAAACTGGGTCGAAAACAGCCCAGAATTCACTGGTTGCGAATTCAAACACGCTGATTTTTCGTCACTACGATGTGTCCGCGTGGAGCACACGTTCGAATCACCTATAATCAGGGCAACAATGGCATATTATATATCAAATCGAAGTCCCGGACGTTATCTTTCCAACGCAACTGGAACCGCGTCGTTTGGACCTCTGTAGCTAAAGTTATAGTCGTTTGAGTGCGAAGAGGTCAGGCTGGACAGCTTAGCAATTTCTTCAACTTCTTGTATTCCTTCCACTTTTGCATGCTTCCTTTCCATCCTCTAAGCCATTCCTACCCTGTAATCTCTGAAAACACTTAACACACATATCAAGGTATCTAATGGTAATAAGAGAGGATTAAACATAGGGAACTTAAGGCCAAAGAAGCATGTTTTCAATCATAGCACAAAATCAGGAAAGAGAATGTAAAACCATGCAAATAGTATGAATAAGTGGGCAAAGAGTTGATAAAATCCACTCAATTAAGCAAAAGATAAACCATAAAATAGTGGTTTATCAACCTCCCCACACTTAACATTAGCATGTCCTCATGCTAAGCTCAAGAGAAGCTATAAAGATGAAGAGGAATGGTAGATTAATATGAAATGCAACCTATGTATATGAATGCAACTACATGCAAAATGTTTCTACCTACTTAGTTAAAAGTAAACAAATCTTTCAAGAAGAAATATGAACTGGATTTCACTAATTCAAATCATGAAAATAAAGTACAAATAGACTTATTACTTTCACCACTTACTTTGGGCCATTTTGTCCCCTTTTTGCTTAATTGCTCTTTTTTTTTCTTTTCTTTTTCTCACTTTTTTATATATATATATATATTTTTTTTCTTTTCTTTTATTTTCTCAATGCATATGATTAAATTATTGGATGCATGAATCATGTCCTAAACATTTTTTTTCACATTTTTAGAAAATTCTAACATACTCAATTCTCAAACCAAATGTTTTCAATCCCAATTTTCCCACACTTAATTCATGAGCACTTTCACTAGTCTAAGCTAACCAAGGATTCAAATTAAGGACATTATTGTTTTTTACTTAGAGTTAATGATGTGCTAAAAATAAAGAACAGAGGGGTAAAAATAGGCTCAAATTGGTTTGCAAGGGATAATGAAGGGTAAGGCCATATGGGTATGTAAGCTCAGTGAAACAAAGGCCTCAATCATGTAAGTGTATGCATACATCAAATAATGGAAATATAGAATTAAGCAAGACAAAGATCACAATTTTAGAGAGAAAATTACACACTAAAACAGAATATTGGTTGATAAAATGCAACCAATTTAAATAAGCTCAAAAATCTCACAGGTTTTGTGTGTTCGAGCTCTAAACCATGTTCCAGTATAATATTTTTTCAAACAAGTGTAACATTAAATTTTATTCAAATTAGTGAAATAAACTAAAAGGTTTCTTGAAAAAGAAAATATTACTTCAACCAAGTGGTAAAATATGCACAAAATCAAATAATCATGCAATCAAACATACAAATGCAACAACTAACAAGGAAAATAAACGATTGATGTTGAGATAGAAGAGTAACTAACCCATGGAGATCGATATCGACCTCCCCACACTTAAAGATTGCACCGTCCTCGGTGCATGCTGAGATGTGCAGGTGGATGAGTTATTCCAACTGATGCTTTTCTCCAAAGATTGTGCAGATGGACTTGTCTTGTTTCCCCTTAAGAAGTTTTTTTCCGCTCCCTTCATGGTGTCCATCCTGAAAGAAGAGGGAAAAGAAAAAGTAACCCAAAAATAAAGATAGAAAATAAATAAAATATGGGTGTTAATGCCAGATAATAAGGGTCCCAATTACATGGTAGCTACAACATACAAGTGAGAAAACAGTAGAAGTACATGGCAAATCAAGAGTGCAAAAATTTGCAACAATAGGGAAGAGAGTGTGGGTAAGGAGAGATAATATAAATTCATGTCAAAGTAAAAGTAACACAGGTATAAAAGATTGGCATTAATTTAAATAATATTACCTAACCAGAATAAAACAAGTCACTAAGTATCCAAAATAATTCAAGAGAAGATGCAACAGTGAAATAAGAAAATTGTACCAAAGGAAAAATAATTAATTTAGAAAAGAAAATAAAAATATGTACAAAATTAAAATGTAATAAATGAAATATGCAAATAAATTAAGTAAAATAAAATGAAAGATAAGAAGAATGAGAAGGGAAAGAACGGAAGAAGAAGTAAGTAAGAAAGGAGGTAGGAAAAATTAGGATTGAAAGAAAAGATAAGATTTTTGGCGCTGATCTGGATAAGTTGTGCGACGCGGACGCGTGGGGCACGCGGTCGCGTGACTTGCACTTATATGGATTGACACGGTTGCGTCGGTCACGCGGTCGCGTGACACGGTTTATGCTACTGGCGTGAGGGCAGCCTCGCGCTCGCACAACTCTCTGTTCGAAACTTAGTATTGCCAAAATCCAGGGTGACGCGGTCGTGTGATCGACGCGATCACGTGAGTGGCCATTATGGGGGTATGACGCAGACGCGTGAGCCATGCGTCCGCGTGGTAGGGTTTGTGCGTTCAGCACCAATCCAGCACCACTCTTGCACAACTTTCGGTCGTGCACCCTTTTTTACGTCGATTTCCAGGTCACGCGGCCGCGTGAGTGACGCGGACGCGTGGGAGGCAATTTTTCCTATATGACGCGGACGCGTCAGTGACGCGGTCGCGTGGGTCAAATTATGCTAAAGGCGCGCCTCCAGCTACGCTCTCGCATGACTCTCTGTTCAATTCTTTTCTTCCCAACGCATTAGTGACGCGGACACGTCAGCGACGCTGCCGCGTCGCGTGCGTGCTTTTTTTTTATGCAATTATGCAATTATGCAGTATGCAATGCTAATGTAGATGCTATGAATAATTCCAGGTTCAATGAAATTAAAATAAAATAAAAACAAACAAAATGAAATAAAATTGAAAAAGAAACGATCATACCATGGTGGGTTGTCTCCCACCTAGCACTTTTAGTTAAAGTCCTTAAGTTGGACATTTGATAAGCTTCCTGTTATGGTGGCTTATGCTTGAATTCATCCAAAAATCTCCACCAGTGTTTGGAATTCCAACAGCCTCCGAGGTCCCAAACTAGGCACGTAAAGCCTTTGAGCAGCTTCAAACAGATTCTTAGGCTCCCGGGGTGTTGGATGTCAGGACAGATTCCAGGATCCCAAACCTTGCTTTTGCACCCGTCTTCTTGTTGATCGTCATGATTCCATCCGGGTGAAAAGCAATCTGAATTCCCACTAAAGCTGCCAAACAACTTCCTAGACCCATTCAGTTGAGCTTTACACTAACCCTTGCATTTAAACGTTGAGCTTCCAACCATAATGAACCTTGCAGGACAATTCTTACCACTGACCATCTTCCTCTTACTCTTTATGCCACAAAGAGCTCTAAGTTGACCATCTGTCTCCAGTAGCCCATATTCAAGTGGAATTAGAAAGCTAAGGGATATGAATTTTACCCACTTGAATGTTGTAAAGGATGATGGCAACTTAGGGGGAGGGGTCTCCAATAACTTCGGCAAGGTGATTTCCATCTCCACTCCCTTGTGCTCTTCTTTGACAACTTCCACCTCTTTGCAAGCTTCTTCAATTTTAACCTCTTCCTCTTGGTTGCTTTCTTCCAGTTCAATTTTTTCTTCATCGCTCACCAAGGGCATGGGAGGCTGTGCTTCTGCTTCTTTAGTTTCCATTTCTTAATCAACCTCTTCCAAGTCTTCAACCATGGTATGCCTTGGAGGTTGTACACCCTCCTCAGCATTAATTTCAATTGCCTTGGAAGGAGGTTCTATAACCTGACTTTCCCATGGAGGTTCAGCATCTCCTAAGTCTGCAACCAATTCTTCTTCTTCAATAATTTTGGCTTTCTCCACTTGTTCCAGTACAAAGTCATGCTCCTTACTATCCACTGGAGTTTCTAGTATCTCCTTCATACTATGTTCTTCATTAGATTGCCCACATGAAGCCATGGAGTTCCTTGAATGTCCGAATGTTTGGAAGGTAATTGATTTATTGCTTGGTCCAACTGGCGAAGGGTTGCATTAAGTCTTTCCATTGCTTCCTTGAAACGCTCTGTTGAGTCTTGAGGTGATGGATATGGACATGGTACATAGGGAAGTGGTGGTTCTTGATATGGTTCATATGGCTCATAAGGTGGTTGGTATGGTGGATAAGGGTTAAGATCATATGAGGGTGTTTGGTGGTAAGGGGCTTGTGAGTATGGTGCTCCAAAGCTATTTTGAGGAGGTGGTTCATTGGCATATGATGGAGCTTGCTGGTAACTATAAGGGGGTCCACCATATCTATTGTCTTGGCATGCATTGTAGGATGGTCTTTGTCCATGGTATCTTGGAAGGTGTTGTTGCCAAAAGGGTTTATCAGATCCTCTTGGCTCCTTCCATCTCTGATTGTTTTGACCTTGATGCATGCTCCTATTATAATTTCCATTCCTTGCAACAACATTGGAACCAAACTCAAAGCGAGAGGGGTGAGAACTCATAATAGTAAATAAAAATTAAAAACGAAAATAAAAACAAATTTTAAATTAAAAGGTTATTGAAATTTAAATTTTTGAATTTAAAAATTAAATTTTGAAATTTGAAAATTAAATTTTGAAATTTGAAATTTGAAATTTTGAATTTTAAATTTTTGAAATTTGTATTTTGAAATTTAAATTTTGGAATTTGAAATTTAAATATTGAATTTTGAAATTTGATTTTTGAAATAAGATAAGATAAGATTTTGAAAAAGATATGATTTTTTTGAAAAAGATTTGAATTTTGAAATTTAAATTTTGAAATTTTAAATTTTGAAATTTGACATTTAAATTTTAAATTTTAAATTTGAATTTTGAAAATTGAAATTTGAATTTTGAATTTTTGAAAAAGATATGATTTTTTTGAAAAAGATTTGAATTTTGAAAATTGAAATTTGAAATTTTGAAATTTGAATTTAAAATTTTTTTAAATTTGAATTTTGAAAATTGAAATTTGAAATTTGAAATTTGAGTTTAAAATTTTTTAATTTTTGAATTTAATGAGGAAAGAGAAAAATAATAAAATGACACCAAACTTAAAATTTTTAGATCAAAACGAAGAAAACAACTAAGAACAACTTGAAGGTCAAGATGAACACGAAGAACAACTTGAAGATCAAGATGAACACCAAGAAAAAATTTTTCAAAAAAATTTTAATAATTAAATAAAAACCAATAACATCTTAATTTATGAAAAAGCAAAAATAAAAACAAAAATAAAAACAAATAAACAAGCAAAAAGCAAATATTTACAATAACCAATAATAAGGCACACATTTGCAATTCCCCGGCAACGGCGCCATTTTGAAGGAACGGATGATTGACGGTTTAGAAGTTATAGTAAACTCTCATTGCAAGTATAGTTACTAAACCAAGCAATCAACCTTTCTTACAAACGTTTTGGTTGTCACAAGTAACAAACCCCTTTATAATTGATAACTGAAGTATTTAAACCTCGGGTCGTCTTCTCAAGGAACTGCAGGGAAATATGTTCTTATTATTGGTTATGAGTCTTGTAAATTAGGGGTTTTGAAAGTAAAGAAGCAGTATGTTAAATGATAAGAAGAATAAAATAAATAAATAACTATAAAATAAACTCTTGGCAAGGTATGAGGAATTGGAAGTCCTATCCTAGTTATCCTTATCAATTGTAATGAGAATTGGATTTTTCTCCCACTTTGTTAACCTCTAACTATGAAGGTAAGTTAAGTGGATGAATTAATTTTTGATTCCTCAAGTCCTAGTCTTTCCTTGGAAAAGGCTAGAGTTATTGGAACTCGAATTAATTCTTGAAGAATTCCAATTTTCAATGAACAATGAGTTTGATAACTCAAGTGTCTCCAATGACTCAACCAAAGCAAAAAGGGAAAAATCTAAATTATTTATATAAATAAAAGAAAGCAATCATAATTCTGAAATACCTCAAATTATATCAAATAAAAAGAATCCTTAACATGGATAGTTCATAAGCCAATTAGGCAACATAACTAATACAAGCATTAAAGCATCTGAAAGTAAAAAAGAAATATAAAATAAAAGGAATATTGAACCTGTGACTGAAGATGAGTTGAACTAAACTAATAGAAATCCTAAAATCCTAATCCTAAGAGAGAGGAGAGAACCTCTCTCTCTAAAAACTACATCTAAATCCTAAAACTGTGAATATGAAAGCTTATTCTTATGAATGAATGGATTCTCCCACTTTATAGCCTCTAATCTGTGTTTTCTGGGCCGAAAACTGGGTCGAAAACAGCCCAGAATTCGTTGGTTGCGAATTCAAACACGCTGATTTTTTGTCACTGCGACGCGTCCGCGTGGAGCACGTGTTCGCGTCACCTATCCTTAGGGCAACTATAGCATATTATATATCAAATCGAAGCCCCGGATGTTAGCTTTCCAACTCAACTGAAACCGCGTCGTTTGGATCTCTGCAGCTAAAGTTATAGCCGTTTGAGTGTGAAGAGGTCAGGCTGGACAGCATAGCAATTTCTTCAACTTCTTGTATTCCTTCCACTTTTGCATGCTTCCTTTCCATCCTCTAAGCCATTCCTGCCCTGTAATCTCTAAAAACACTTAACACACATATGAAGGCATCTAATGGAAATAAGAGAGGATTAAACATAGGGAACTTAAGGCCAAAGAAGCATGTTTTCAATCATAGCACAAAATCAGGAAGGAGAATGTAAAACCATGCAAATAGTATGAATAAGTGGGCAAAGAGTTGATAAAATCCACTCAATTAAGAATAAGATAAACCATAAAATAGTGGTTTATCATAGATACATTTGCATTAGTTGCATCCATATAGGTAATTTGCATTCAATAAATTCCCATTCTCCTATGATTCTTTGGTCTTTCAATCCCTTTTAACATGAGGACATGCTTGGTTTAAGTGTGGGGAGATTTGATGAGCCCCAATCTTAGGGTATATTTTGTGTAGAATTTAGAGGGTTTTATCAACATTCTATCACACTTATCCATGTAAAATGCATAGTTTTATGTTTCCTTCCCAATTTTGCTTGATGACTGAAAACATGCTTTTTAGGCCTTAATTGTGCTATATTTTTATCTCCCTCTATTACCATTCGATGCTGTGATCTATTTGCTGAGTGATTTCAGAGTTTATAAGGGTAGGAATGGTCTAGAAGAGAGGAAGAAAGCACGCATAAGTGGAAGGAGCATGGAAAACGGAACTTTGGAGTATTGGCATCGACGTGCACGCGTGGAAGCTGAATTCTGGAATTGGCACGCAAGCATGGACACATACGCGTGGCTAAACAGAATCTTTATCGACACGTACGCACGCTTGATGTGTACGCGTGGATCGCAAAGACCCATCGACGTGCATGCGTGACCCACGCGTACGCGTGATGCGCACACGTGACCTCCTTAATGAAAAACGTGCCTGGCGATTTCAGAGAAGCTACTGGCCCAATTCTGAGTGGAATTCTGGCGGGAAAAGATTAAAAGAACCAAGGATTGAAGGAGGACACATCTTTTACACACTTTTCTAGTTAGTTACTTTTGGAAGTTACATTTTTAGAGAGAGAAACTCCAACTTCTCTCTAGGTTTTTGGCTTTCTCAATTCCAATTGTACTTGGATCCTTTGGTGAAATCTGAATTTGATTCAAATTTACATTGCTCTAGATTGTAGATCCTCTTCCTCTACTCTCAATTTAGTGTTCTTGATGCTTTAGTATTGTAGATCTTGGATCTAGACCTTGTTACTTTGATTTCTATTAATGCATTGAGGAATTTCATTTTTATTGTTGTTAATTATTTGATTGTTGTTAATTGTTTGCAATAGATAGCTTTAATTCAATTCCTTTCCCCAATTTCATGATGTCTTCCATTATTTCTCACCAAATGCTTGATAAAATGTCAACTATAGCTATGGAGTAGTTCTTCACTCTTGGCTTAGGGGTTGGGTAATTGGAGACACTTGAATTATTAAGGTCTTTTGTTGATTGACAATTGGAAATTACTAATTGATTTGAATGACACTAACTCTAGTCTCTCCCTAGGATTAGACTAGGACTTGTGGACTCAAATTGATTATCTCTACTTGACTTTCCTTCATAGTTAGGGGGTTAACTAAGTGGAGCAATGACCAATTGATGTCACAATTGATGGAGATAATGATGATAGGACTTCTAATTTTCATCCCTTGCTAAGAGCTTTCTTAGTTGTAGTTACTTTCTTGCAATTTATCTTTCATGTTTCTTATCCAAAACCCCAAAAAATGAATGCAACCTAACTAAATGCAACTAAATGTAAGCCAAGAAAGAGACAAGGGTATTAACATTAATCAAAATGTAAACTAACTAAATGCAACTATCTAAATGAATGCAACTACTTGGTCAAAACAAATTAATTCACAAGAAAGCCAATATAAGCATAAGGGTTAAAGGTATTAACAACCAAGCCAAACCACAATTGAATTGAGTTATTGAATGATTTTTGCAAACTTGCAAGAAAAGTAATGATTCTAGGTGAAAACATGTAATTGAGCAATCGAACCCTCACCGGATGTGTATCCGCTCTAATCGCTCAAGTGTCTAGGGGTTAATTCACTCAATTTTCTCCTAATCATGCTTTCCAGGATTTGTTTTTCATCTAACAATCAACAATTATTTTATGCATGCACATAATTATCATGAGGTATTTCCACAAGGTTGTAATGGGGATAGGGTCAAGGTAAAGATGCATATGGTCAAGTGGACTTGAAATTTGAATCCTTGATAAGCTTAAACTTCCCACCTAACCTATATAACAACCTATACAACTTCAAAGCTAACCTAACTACATATTCTTCATTTTTTTCACAAACTCATGCATTCTTTTCTTGATCACAACTCATATGCATTGATTATTATTGAGCTTCACTTTGGAACATTTTGTCCCATTTTTATTACTTTTTTTTCTTTTTCTTTTGATATATATAAATTTTTTTCTTTTTATTTTCTCATTTTTTTCTTTTTGCAATAAGGTATATACAAAAGTATCAATGCATATCGTTTTACATTTAATTAACACATGAGTATATACCCAATTCCCTTTATTTTCAATAAAAATACAAAACTCTCCTTTTTCTCAGCCAATGTCCCAAGTTTTCCCACACTTAAATTATATACACTCACTAGCCTAAGCTAATCAAAGATCCAAATAAGGACATTTATTGTTTTTCGCTTTAAGGCTTGTAATGTGCTAAATTAAGAACAAGTGGGTTTATCGTAGGCTCAAAGTTGGCTAACAATGGAAGATGAAAGGTAAGGCTATTTAGGTAAGTGAGCTAATGAAATGATGGCCTCAATCATATAAATGCATGTCTACACAAAATAATGGACATAAAGAATCAAACAAATCAAGGATTACAATCAAAGAAAGAGAATAATGCACACAAGAAGGAAGGTAAGTGGTTATAAGATGTAACCACACAATTAAGGCTCAAAACTCACAAGCTTGTGTTCTTAGCTCAAAACATATTCCACAATGTATAATTCAAGCAAGTTCGATGAAAAATTTTTACTCAAATCAATTGGGATGTCAATGCCTTATAGTTAAATTCCTTGAAAAATTTTCATTATTTTGACAAAGCTTATTATATATATATATGAAAAAAAAGAAAAATGCACTAAAAATCCTAGAAGAACTAAAATATGAAATGCAAAAGTGTTGGGATTAGAAATTTGTCACAAATGAAATGCACAAGTGTTGGAATTAGAAATTTGTCACCCAAAACGCTGATTGGTCGGACGACCTCCCCACACTTAAAAGTTTGCACCATCCTCGGTGCATTCAAAGATGAGCAAGGGGGTACGGCGACTTTCTGGATTGCCACCTTCAGCTGGTGGATCAATCGGTTGCTGTGTGTTCTTTCTTCTGCTTCCATTTTAGCTTATAATGACTCATCCTGAAAATAGAAGACAGGATAGTAAGAAAAGTAAATGCAAAAGCAAGGAAGCATAAATTGTTGGAATGAGGTAATAATCACTAGAATTGAGTGAGTGACCCAATGTGCGACATTAAGGAAGACTAGGTGTGTGGATTCTAAATTAGACGCCTTTTAGAGCACACACTCTATCATAAAGAGATATGTCACAATTACAAAAAAAGGAACATGCACTTCACTCATTCTAATGTGCTTGAGATGCTCTAAACTTGTGGGTTAAGACAACCAAACAAGCAATGAAGAAGCATGAAAGCATTCAAGCCAAAAATATAATGGATGCATATGATCAAGAAACACAATGCATTAAGATAAATGCATAACATCCATCAAGAGATTGCCTAATCAAAGAAAAGAATTCAAATCACATGGTGGCCAAATCATGCAATTCAAAAGGATTAAGAAGCTTGAAGGCAATGTCATTCACTTGGTGTTCACAAACATTAAGCATGAAAATTTTAAAACTAACCTCAACAAAGAATCCAACAACGAATAACAACAATGATTATGCTAAAATAGCATTCAGTTAGTAATAAGCAGCAATATATAGTAAACAAAATCAATAATCCAACACTTATTATGAAAAACAAAAAATGGATGAAAATTAAACTAACTAAACAACTAATAAACTAAAAGAAATGGTTATAAATGGTGTTTGGTAGTGTTGGATGATGGGTGAGAGAAGGGAAGAAGAGAAGAGAAGAGAAGAAGGAGAGAAATGAAAAGAAGAGAAGAAAAGAAGGTGATGAGAGAAGGCTATCCACGCGTGCGCGTGGGATGGTGAAATGGGTGCAACGCGTACGTGTGGGTCACGCGTACGTGTGGTAGCTTATTCAGAGAAGTGCGACGCATACGCGTGAGTTGCGCGTACGCGTGAGTGAAGGCACAAAGTTGGCACATTTCACGTATAACTCTCGGGTTTTTGGCTGGGAGGTGAAAATTTGGGATCCATGCGTACGTGTGGATGGTCAAAAAAGCTCTGCTCACGCATACGCATGGGTTGGTGCTTTGTTTTTCAAAATTTTTCCATGTTCTTGCACCAAACCAAGCATTCCAAACCTCCAAACAGCTACCAAAACACCATAAGACCTTAATTAACATACCAAACTACCAACTAAACTCAACAAACTAAACAAAGCATGAAATTTAACTAATCACCAATATTTACAAAAGAGAAAAATGAAAAGATATTACCATGGTGGGGTGTCTCCTACCTAGCACTTTTATTTATTGTCCTTAAGTTGGACTTATGGAGAGCTCCTTATCAAGGTGGCTTGTGCATGAAGCATTCTTGAACATCCACCAATGCTTGAGTCTCCAATAAGCTCCATTATTTAAAATTAATGCCTTCAAGCTTTGATGGAGTTCTTCACAAACTATGAGCTCCCAAAATTGATTCTCCTTGTGCGATCCGGGATCCCACACTTTGTTTTGACACCTGTCCTTAAATTGATCATCATTAGTCCATCCGGGTGGCAAGCAAGATGAATTCTCAGTGAAGTGACCAAACATCCTCCTAGACCCAAGCAATCTAGCTCTACACCAACCTTTGCTATTAAGCCTTGAACATGTAACCATCATGGACTTTGATTTACAATGCCAACCACTAACCATCTCCCTTTTGCTCTTAAAGCCACAAAGAACTCTAAGTTGCCCATCCATCTCTAGCAAACCATATTCAAGTGGGCTAATTAAGCTTAGAGATGAGAGATTTACCCACTTGAATGAAAAAATGGATGGTGATGGCTTGGGGAGAGGTATTTCCGATGGACTTGCAAGCTCCACTCTCTTATGTTCTTCTTTGATTACCTCCACCTGTTTACAAACTTCTTCAATTTCAATCGTTTGTTCATCAATTTCATCTAACTCTTCTTCGTCACTCAAATCATAAATGGAAGGATGAGAGAAATCTACCTCCACTTTGCTTTTTAATTCACCGGGAGAAGGTTCTTCAAGTTCAAAGGATTCACTACCAAGAAGGTTTGATGTTTGATCTTCATCACCAAGGGAACTCAATGCTTGATTCATTCCTTCCAATTCTTCATGCAAAAATTGTTTTGGAGGTTGTGCACTCTCCTCCTCAACATCAAATTCAATCTTCTTAGAGGGATTTTCTATAACTTTAGATTCCCATGGAGGTTCCGCATCTCCTAAGTCTTCAACCACTTCTTCCTCTTCTTTAACAATCATAGGTTCCTCCAATTGTTCTAACACAAAGTAACACCCCTCATTTTCCACCGGAGTTTCCAATCTCTCCTTCATGCTATTCTCTTCATTTGATTCTCCACATGTAGCCATGGGAGTTCCTTGAGTGTTCAAGCATCGGAAGGCCAATTGGTTTACCACCTCGATCAAGGTGGTCGTGGATTCTAGTACCTCCCTTTGCATTTCTCTTTGTAGAATCATCCATAGGGGCTTAGGGTGGATAAGAGGGTTCATTATTTTAGAGAAAGGGTTCATAATAGGAAGGTGGTTCTTCTTGGTAAAAATATAGAGGTGGTGTATATAAAATATATGGTTCTTAGGAGTATTGATGTTGGAATTATGGTGGCTCTAAGAATTTTCTAACATAATGGTCACAAGGATGAGGTAAGGGTGATTAGTTATATGATGGATAAGGGTCATAGGAAGGTGTTTGGTAAAAAGGGGCTTGTGAGTATGGTTGAGGGCTATGTTGAGGATGAGGCTCATAGGCATGTGGTGGTTGTTGACAAGTACAATAAGGACTACCACATCCATTAGATTGATATGCATAAGGAGTGGAATTATACCTACACGAAACCAGGGGAGGTTGTTGCCATGAAGGTTGGGCATATGCTTGAGGCTCCTCCCATCTTTGATTGTTCCATTCTTGATGCACATTCTCATTGTAATCTCCACTTCCTACAACATAGTTTGAACCAAACTCATAGCCAAAAGGATGAGAATTCATGATAGCAAGACAAAAACAAAAAGCACAAAAACAAGAAGATAAAATCTAACTACTAACTCAAACAAGTAAACAACAAAAGAGCAAACTATTCACAATATTTACATATATACAATAACCAATAACAAGCACACATTTGCAACATCCCGGCAACGGCGCCATTTTGATGAGCTGAATTTTATCGGTATAGAATTTTCCAATAGAATTATGTCGTGAGTATAGTCTAAACCAACAAACTATAACACATCAAACATAAAAAATGTGTGTCCACAATTCAAAATCAATAACCAAGAGTAATAGTCTCGGGTCGTTCTCCCTAGGAGTTGCCCTAAGGTGCACATCATTGGTTAGGAGTTCTCTTTGGTGTTTGAGGTTGAATGCAAGAAATGTAAACAAGCTTGCATAAAAGCAATGAACAATTAACAAGTAAGTCAATGGACACAAGAAATTGAACTAAACAAGTGTGAATGACAATCAATCAATGTAAAAGCCTTCGCTAGGGTTGGGAATTGGAATTCCTATCATCATTATCTCCATCAATTGTGACATCAATTGGTCATTGCTCCACTTAGTTAACCCCCTAACTATGAAGGAAAGTCAAGTAGAGATAATCAATTTAAGTCCATAAGTCCTAGTCTAATCCTAGGGAGAGACTAGAGTTAGTGTCATTCAAATCAATTAGCAATTTCCAATTGTCAATCAACAAAAGACCTTAATAATTCAAGTGTCTCCAATTACCCAACCCCTAAGCCAAGAGTGAAGAACTAATCCATAGCTATAGTTGAAATTTTATCAAGCATTTGGTGAGCAATAATGGAAGACATCATGAAATTGGGGAAAGGAATTGAATTAAAGCTATCTATTGCAAACAATTAACAACAATCAAACAATTAACAACAATGAAAATAAAATTCCTCAATGCATTAATAGAAATCAAAGTAACAAGGTCTAGATCCAAGATCTACAATACTAAAGCATCAAGAATACTAAATTGAGAGTAGAGGAAGAGGATCTACAATCTAGAGCAATGTAAATTTGAATCAAATTCAGATCTCACCAAAGGATCCAAGTACAATTGGAATTGAGAAAGCCAAAAACCTAGAGAGAAGTTGGAGTTTCTCTCTTTAAAAATGTAACTTCCAAAAGTAACTAACTAGAAAAGTGTGTAAAAGATGTGTCCTCCTTCAATACTTGTTTCTTTTCATCTTTTCCCGCCAGAATTCCATTCAGAATTGGGCCAGGAGCTTTTCTGAAATCGCCACGCACGTTTTCATTAAGGAGATCACATGCGGGCGTCACGGGTACGCGTGGGTCACACGTGCACGTCGATGGGTCTTTGCGATCCACGCGTACGCGTCAAGCGCGTGTACACGTCGATGAAGATTCCGCTTAGCCACACGTATGCGTCCATGCTTGCACGCCAATTCCAGAATTCAGCTTCCACGCGTGCGCGTCGGCTACGCATGCGCGTCAATGCCAATACTCCAAAGCTCCATTTTCCATGCTCCTTCCACTTATGCATGCTTTCTTCCTCTCTTCTAGACCATTCCTACCCCTATAAACTCTGAAATCACTCAACAAACAGATCACGGCATCGAATGGTAATAGAGGGAGATAAAAATATAGCACAATTAAGGCCTAAAAAGCATGTTTTTATTCATCAAGCAAAATTGGGAAGGAAACATAAAACTATGCATTTTACATGGATAAGTGTGATAGAATGTTGATAAAACCCTCTAAATTCTACACAAAATATACCCTAAGATTGGGGCTCATCAAAAAACAACAAAGAAATTCTCAAAGGAAGATTTTTAAGGGAATTTCAGTGAATTGATTCGAAAAATTGCTTTTGAACTTGCTTAAAATGTTTTGTGGAGTATAGGAAAGAGCTAGAACAAGGAACCTTGTGAGTTGTTGAACCTTGATGCGTGGTTGCATATTCAACCACAAACTTTATTCTTGTGTGCTATACTCCTTCTTTGATTGTGATCTTGAATTTGCTTAATTATTTATATCCAATATTTGATGTTTTGAATGCATTTAGCATGATTGAGGCCATCATTTCAATTGAAACTCACTAATTCATATGGCCATACCCTTACATCTATCATCATAGC
The DNA here is from genome assembly GCF_000816755.2 of Arachis ipaensis. Lineage (NCBI taxonomy): Eukaryota > Viridiplantae > Streptophyta > Magnoliopsida > Fabales > Fabaceae > Arachis > Arachis ipaensis. The sequence continues at coordinate 73,571,167 of NC_029792.2, forward strand.
CAATTTTGAGCTTTTGAATCCCTTTTTGTTCTATGTGTTACCACATCATTATCCCCAAGCAAAAAACCATGAATATAACCTTGGATTGCATCTATGATTAGCTTATGTTGAAGTGTGTGTGTTAATTAAGTGTGGAAAAAAATTTTGGGAGACATAGGTAGTGAATGAAAAATGTTGTTTTAGGTACTTCATTGAAAATATTGGAAAATGAGTGTGCATTCATATGACAATTTGCTTAAACCATATGCAACTAGTTGTTGATAAAGGAAAAGAAGAACAAAACTTTTCATTTATGTATTTATCTTTTTCAAAAAAAAAAAAAACACTAAAAAGGGGACAAAATACCCCAAAATAAAGAAATAACAACAATACATATGTGTTATGACTAAAAAGGGAATGCATGAATGTGTAAAAAAGGAAGTGATGGGTAGTTAGGTTGCATTCTGGTGATTAGGTTAATATAGGTTGTGTGGGTACTTAAACTAATCAAAGATTGAATTTAAAAGTCCACTTAACCATATTAATCCTACCTTGACCCTAGCCCCATTACAACCCTCTAAAGACATCATGATATTTGTGTTCATGCATCAAATACTTGTTGATTGTTAAATGAAGAGCAAATTTTAGAAAGCATGATTAGAGGAGAATTTAGTTATTAAACCCTAAACACTGAGCGATTAGAATGTACACATATCCAGTGAGGGGTTCGATTGCTCAATTCTATTTCTTCACACCTTGTTTATATTGTATTTCAAGTTGCTCAATTATTAACTTGAATCAATTCTTTGGATTATGATTCCATTGCAATTGTGACTCGTTTTAGCCCTATGTGATTATATGCTTGCTTGGGGGTTTGGTTGTTTGTTTTTGCCAATTTCATAGGATATTATGGTATAGATATAAGTGGACACCATGCATGCATTAGTATAGTTGCATGCACAAGAGTAGTTCAATTTAATAACTTGTTCACCCCTTCTTTCACTTTTTCATTTTGATTAGCATGAGGACATACTATTGTCTAAGTGTGGGAAAATTGATGAATCCATATTTGATAATAAATTTTCACTTGAATTGAATGGATTTCATCACATAAACTCTCATTTATTCGCTGAAATAGCTTGCCTTTATGATTTTCTTCCAAATTGTACTTAATTGTAAAAACATGCTTTTTAGGCTCCAAAAATGCTAATTTCAGTTCTCTTAAATTCATTCGATGTCTTAATGTCTCTATTAAGTGATTTCAGGTCTCGGGAATCAAGGTTAGATCAGAAGAGATGGAAAAAGGAGAAAGCAAGAGTAGGAAATCATAAAGAAATAAAGATTTTGGATTTCTGCATCCGTGCGTACGCATCATTGAAACTGTGTGTATGCATCCTTCATTTTCCCCTCATCCGCATATGCGGCCCACACTACCCCATACGCGAGAATACTGGCACGTGCCTCATGAGTGAAAACACACTGGGGGCGATTTCTGAGCTCCTTTTGGCCCAGTTTCAAGCCCAATTCAAAGATTAGAGGCTGGGGGTGAAGCAAGCTTGGAGACAACAATCCATTAGTTAGATTTTTACATAGTTTTGAGTTTTAGAGAGAGAAACTCCTCATTCTGTCTAGGTTTTAGTGTTTCTTGTTCATTTTCACTTCAATCCATGGATTAGACTCTTGTTAATTTCAATTTTTATTACTTTTGTAGTGAAAGGTTGCGAGATATTGTGTTTAACTGGAGTCTTTATAAATTCAAATATGAATTCGGATTTTGGGTAATTAACAATGGTTTTCGAAAAGGTTTGGATTTTTGGATGATAACAGTTGGTTTTCAAAAAGATTCATAAGACGAGCAATGATTACTGCAATCGTAAAATAGTTTTCTTTTAAATATCCTCTTATGACAATTCTTAAAAACCTCTTACTAAGAACCCTTTCGAGGACGATGTTCTCACCTCCTACAGATTTTATTTTCAAAAAAATGGACGAAGAAGCTTGTGAGTTGTGAAGAGATCTTTACGTTTTTGCTTATACGATATTGTTGTACGAGCTTAGTTTTTACTTTTCCCTCGCTCTTGTTATTATTGTATTTTTGAAAGAGGGATAGGATTTGTAATCATATGTATATTTGTATGTTACTCGTATAAGAAGTTTTGTTTATATTTATATGTTTGTGTGTTTTCAACAAAAGAGTATTTCCGATTTTTTCAAAGAAAATAGCAATATAACTTCGAGTCAAAGGCTCCTATTTTATTGTAAAGCTCTAAAACATAATACATTTCTTTTCTTAATAAATCAAAATCAAATAATATAATCCTTAAAATCAAACTTTCTAAACAACTCTTCAAACCAAAACTCCAATTTTTATAAAAATTTTGGCAGCATCTCCTCTAAAATACGGACTTTGCCACCCTTCGAGGGTCCCAACCAAACAATTTCCAATCTTCAAAATCATTTCTGATAAATCAAACAAAATCAATTCCAATATCTCAAATCAATTCCAATTCTCAAAATCATTTCAAATAAATCAAATAAAACCAATTCCAATATTTCAGTCAATTCCAACTCAACTCAAGGAAATCAACAAAAATTCAGAATTCGAATCAATCAATCCAGTAAATCACAATAATTCAATCATTCATTCAAATCAACTCAATTCAATGCATAAGATCTCTTCACAAACTTCTTCGTCCGTTTTTTGAAAATAGAATCTGTAGGGGGTGAGAACATCGTCCTCGAAAGGGTTCTCAATAAGGGGTTTTTAAGAATTGTCATAAGAGTATATTTAAAAGAAAATTGTTTTACGATTGCAGTGATCATCGCTCATCTTATGAATCTTTTTGAAAACCAACTGTTATCATCCAAAATGCCAAACCTTTTTCGAAAATCATAGTACAATTTCGAGTTAAAGGCTCCTATTTTATTATTAAGTATATGAAGTCATCGTAATATTCTTGGTATCCGGGTGGCGTAGTTGGATGTGTTACGTTCTGATAGTGATGTTACAGTTTCCATTTTTGTTTCTCACTCTAAGACGTTCGACAGTGCTAGTTACAGCTATCGCAGCCTTGCGCACAGCTTCATCTACAATGTTCATTGTAGCCATGAACGTTTTCTGATCCCTCTCTCGGTTATCATTAGAGGTTCCTTCCTATGTGTTACGTCACCGTGGACTCATCGTGGTCCTATTCACACCAAACAATCATTATTAAGGTGATCAGTCTTAACACTTCAAGTCAAGTGTGAACATTTTCAAAATAAAAATACAGAAATAATCATGCAATATATATCACTGAGATATCCTATAAGCATGAGACACACAACAGAGTATGCAATGAAGCATAGTCAGTCCACTCCCCAAGCTCTACTAGAAATGACTTGCTCTGATACCAAATTGTAATGACCCAATTTTTTGTATGTCATGATCATACTAGATACCGAGCACCACCAATTTGCTTTCATTAACTTTAACTATTATTTATTATATGAGTCTGATTCATCGTTAAAATGTTGTTATATTGTGGGGTAATTTTTTTTAAAACATTTGGATTAATAAATGGAATTATTCACAAACAATTCGCAAATAATAACAGATAAAACAGTTATAAACAACCACACTTATATATATCTCAAGCAGTTAACAACATTCAGTTATCCAGCCTTTATTAGAGTATATATCTTAGTTAGAACACCCTTATATAAAGCTAGATAATAACTATATATATATAGGGGAAGGTATCTGATAATATTTATAAAGAATATTTTTCACCAGATTTTTATTACAAGTCTTCTTGATAAACTAAAAAGTTTTATAGTTAAAACTTTGAAGTAGCAGTAAAAACTGTTAATACCCTGGTCAGCCCAGATCGTGGTCCCGGTTGTAAGTCCTAGTGAGGCAGTGAATCCGTTGGTTAACGAGGGTAGTCCCGTAACTCACAAAGCTTTAACCATAAAATGGCTAGTTTATTGAGAACGATGAGTAGTTTAAATCTAGGGAAAAATAATTATTTAGTAGTAAAAACAGATAATGATGAAGCATCCACCTCTGGAACTAAAAATGAATTAGAAATAGCTAAGTTAGGAGAAAATTTTCATAATTGGAATATACCTATAATAGATAAAGATAAAGTATATAAAAAGAGAAACTTCTGGGAAGGAAGAAATTATGAAATTCATATGTTAGAATATTGTAAACCAGGAACAAGTAATAATAAGACTATTACCATATTAGAAAAAGATAAGCTGAAAGAACATAGTAGCAAAGGATACAACTTCATCCATATAGGATTAATACAAGTAGCCATAAAACCTAATTTTAGAATAGGAATAAATCTTCCTATATTATTGACTTTAAGAGATACCAGATTTCAAAATTTTAGTGATTCATTAATAGGAATATTAGAAAGTAATTGTCACGATGGACCAGTTTTTTTTTAATTGTTACCCGAATTATGCTATGAATTTAAAAAATGAGTACACCTGGAAAGCCTTAAAATTGTAGGTACGATCTGATGAGAAAATTATAAATGAGAAATATGATCCATTTGAAATAATCTATAGAATTTATTATAAAATTACTAAGGTTAATTATGACTTTAAAGCATTAAAACAATCCTCAAAAGAAGAAACGATAATTATACATGCGAATCTAAAAAGATCTAATATACAAACACCTAGGAGGTTAAGACATGAAGAATTAAAAAGCAGAATGCCTGAAAAATGGATGATACCTGATATTATCGAAGAACCATAAATAGAAAACACCAGAGTAAGAGAAATAATAATAGAAGGACCGAATATTAGAATTAGGATGAATAGATCCCAATCATTAAGAATTCCCGATAATGTTGAAACTATTAGTCATAGAAATTCTATAGATAATTTATCAATAGGAAATATGGATAATATTATAGGAATTAATAATGCAAGGCCTCATATAGCCACTCCTGTATATAAATCACCTTTAGAATTCGATCCAATGGAATCACAAGTATTATCAGTAATTATCAAGGAAGAACCATTTGAGATTGATAAAGAATGGATAAGACAAGATTTTAATGCTGATTATAATAAATCATTATGAGATTGGTATTTTACCAGTTATTCCGTAGATGAAGTTATTAAACTAAGAGAACTATTTTATGATTTCATGAAAGAAAATAGAATTAATTTATACTTCTTTGACTGGTATGCTAATTATTACTCTGAAAACAATAAGAAATTATGTCCTTTAACAAAACCAACGGTTGTATGGAAAACTAGTTCAGGACAATAGTAGAATCTGAATATCCTCCTAAAAAAACTATTAAAATACCAGTTGGAAAAGATTTAGAAGTTGAAGCAACACCCTATAAAGATAGCAATTCAGAAGGAAACATAGAAAAAAGGGATATTAAGAAATTACATCAACAATTAAACTTTACTAATACCATGCTAGACATAATGAAAAATCAATTAGAAAGAATGGAAAATATGAAAAAACCATTAAGGTAGAAAAACCTATATATAAATTACAAAGCTTAGATGATATTAGTTTAAAATCTAAAATAGAAGGCAGAAGTTGAATAATTAAAAGAAAAACTTAGAAGTATTAGTTTGGAAAAAATGACAATTAATACATTAAAAAGGGAAAAAATTAGAAATAAATAAAATATCCCATAAAAGAGATTATCCTAAAACAAGAAATTATTATTCTAGACCATCACCAGTAGATGTAGGCTTAGAAGAAAGAACACAATTAGTACAAAATAGTTTCACAGGGATTTACAGGACCAAATGTGTAATATGACTATGGCTGCAACTGCTTATAAGATGAGAAAAGCTTCCGATAAAGAAGCATCAATTATGTTAACCCAGGGATTTACAGGACAATTAAAAGGTTGGTGGAATAATTTTCTCGGCATCCAAGAAAAAAATTAATTATTAATAGCATTAAACAAGAAGATCAATCACTAGATGCTACATCCACATTAATATATACCATTATTAAGAACTTTGTAGGAGATCCAAGTACTTTTAAAGATAGGATAGGAACCCAATTAATGAATTTAAGACGTCCAACCATGTCTGATTATAGATGGTATAAAGATGTCTTTATGTCAAAAATTATGATAAGAGATGATGCACATGCACCTTTCTGGAAAGAAACATTTGTAGCAGCCTTACCAAAATTATTCTCTAAAAAAGTATTACAAAAACTACAAATATAGTTTGGGACCCAGATTCCCTATAGCTCATTAACTTTTGGACAATTGCATAATATAATAGTACAAACAGGCATCGAAGTATGCACAGATACCAAGATACAACAAAAAATGAAACCAGAAACTATCACATGGAAAAGAGAATTGGGAACGTTTTGTTATCAATATGGAATAACACCAGAAAAAGCACACAGTGGTCAACATAAAATTAAAAAGAAAAAATTCTATAAAAAACCTAAATATAATATACATAAACCTCTTTATTATGAACAAAAACATTATAAAAAATTCTATAAAACCCCTAAAGGAAAACCTAAATCTTCTAATAAGAAAAAGCAAGTAACATATTGGAAATGTAAAAAACAAGGACATTATGCTAATAAGTGTACAATAGAACAGAAAATAAATAAAATAGAAAATAAAGAAATAAAACATGCTTTGACAGCTATATTAATCAATTCAGAATCAAAAGAAGAATCAATTTATGAGGACTCTTCTGAAACTGAAGATTATTTTATACAACAATTAGACCTTACGTCAGAAGAAGGAAGCTCAGAAGAACATATTGAAAAAGATGAGCAGAATAATTGTTTAGGAATAGGATTATGTAATGGTGCACGGAATTGTGATCATACTTTTCACAACTCCAGTACAATTAACCAGCAAGTGCACTGGGTCGTCCAAGTAATAAAACCTTACGCGAGTAAGGGTCGATCCCACAGAGATTGTCGTCTTGAAGCAAGCTATGGTCATCCTGTAAATCTTAGTCAGGTGGATTCAAATGGTTATGAGGTTTTGATAATTAAAAGATAAATAAAACAAAAAATAAAATAAAGATACTTATGTAATTCATTGGTGGGAATTTCAGATAAGTGTTTGGAGATGCTTTGTTGCTTTTAAACCTCTGCTTTCCTATTGTCTTCTTCCATTCATGCATGCTCCCTTCCATGGCAAGCTGTATGATCCTCTCAGTGAAAATGGTCCAAGTACGGTTTCTCCACGGCTAATCAACTGTCAGATTTCTCGTCTCGGATGAAAAATACGAGGTATAGCTACCGCACGGCTAATCATCTGTCAGTTCTCACTTGTGTTGGAATAGGATCTCTCTATCCTTTTGCACACTATCACTGCACCCAACATTCGTGAGTTTGAAGCTCGTCACAGTCATCCCTTCCCAAATCCTACTCGGAATACCACAGACAAGATTTAGACTTTTCAGATCTCAGGAATGCTACCAATTAGTTCTAGCCTCTACCACAAAGGTTCTAATCTCACGGACTCGGTCCGTGGATTAGAGACCCAAGAGATTATACTCTGGCTGTCGTCCAATGACTACGTTGAACATCATGTAAACCGCTTGTGGTTGTCAGGCACGCGGATCTTGGCTAAGCGAGTAACGAAGATAGTGGATGATTGTCACGGGTCACCCCTTCATTCTGACTTAACTAAATTAAGTACAAGAGTATATCTTGGAGAAGAAGTAAGCGTGAATTGAAAGAGAAACACTAGTACTTGCATTAATTCATGAAGAATAGTAGAGCTCTGCTCCTTAATCTATGAGGTGTAGAAACTCCAACGTAGAAAATACATAAGAGAAAAAGATTTAGGCATGGCCGAATGGCCAGCCTCCCAAATATAACATAAAAGTCAAAGATAGATGATTCCAAGCCAAAATATGTATGCGAATACAATAGTAAAAAGTGCTATTTATACTAAAACTAGTTACTAAGGATTACAGAAAATAAGTAGCTAAGTGCAGATAGTGCAGAAATCCACTTCTGGGGCCTACTTGGTGTGTGCTTAGGCTGAGCATTGAGCTTTACATGTGCATAGCCTTTTCTAGAGTTAAACGCCAGCTTGGATGCCAGTTTGGGCGTTTAACTCCAGTTATGGCGTTTTACGCAAGAAAAGGGTCTTTGGCTGGCGTTTAAACACCAGTTTGGGGCATCAAATCTCAGACAAAGTATGGACTGTTATACATTGCTGGAAAGCCCAAGATGTCTACTTTCCAAAGCAATTGAGGGCGCACCAATTGGGCTTCTGTAGCTCTAGAAAATCTACTTCGAGTGCAGGAGGGTCAGAATCCAACACCATCTGCGGTCCTTTCTCAGTCTCTGAATCAGACTTTTGCTCAGATCCCTCAATTTCAGCCAGAAAGTACTTGAAATTATAGAAAAACACACAAACTCATAGTAAAGTCCAAAAATGTGATTTTTGCATAAAAACTAATAAAAATATAATAAAAATTAACTAAAACATACTAAAAACTATGTAAAAACAATGCCAAAAAGGGTATAAATTATCCGCTCATCACAACACCAAACTTAAATTGTTGCTTGTCCCCAAGGAACTAAAAACAAAATAGGATAAAAAAAGAGAAAATACAATAACTTTCAAAAATATTAATGAAGATTAGTTTTAATTAGATGAGCGGGACTAGTAGATTTTTGCCTCTGAACAGTTTTGGCATCTCACTTTATCTTTTGAAGTTCATAATGATTAGAATCCATAGGAACTCAGAATTCAGATAGTGTTATTGATTCTCCTAGTTTAGTGTGTTGATTCTTGAACACAGCTGCTTTATGAGTCTTCGCTGTGACCCTAAGCATTTTGTTTTCCAGTATTACCACCGGATACATAAATGCCACAGACACATAACTAGGTGAATCTTTTCAGATTGTGACTTAGCTTTGCTAGAGTCCCCAGTTAGAGGTGCCCAGAGTTCTTAAGCACAATCTTTTTGCTTTGGACCACGACTTTAACCGCTCAGTCTCAAGCTTTTCACTTGACACCTTCACGCCACAAGCACATGGTTAGGGACAGCTTTATTTAGCCGCTTAGGCCAGGATTTATTCCTTTGGGCCCTCCTATCCATTAATGCTCAAGGCCTTCGATCCTTTTTACCCTTGCCTTTTGGTTTAAAGGGTTATTGGCTTTTTCTGCTTGCTTTGTCTTTTTCTTTCTTTTTCTTTATTTTTTGCCATTTTTTTCGCAAGCTTTGTGTTTTTCACTGCTTTTTCTTGCTTCAAGAATCACTTTCATGATTTTTCAGATTATCAATAACATTTCTCTTTTTTCATTATTCTTTCAAGAGCCAATAATTTTAACATTCATAAACTTCACTATAAAAAATATGCACTGTTCAAGCATTCATTCATAAAACAAAAAGTATTGCCACCACATCAAAATAATTAAACTATTTTCAGGATAGAATTCGAAATTCATGCACTTCTTTTTCTTTTTTAGAAAATATTTTTCATTTAAGAAAGGTGAAAGATTCATGGAACATTCATAGCTTTAAGACATAGACTCTAAACACTAATGATCATGTAATAAAGACACAAATATAGACAAAACATAAAGCATAAAAACCGAAAACAGAAAAAAATAAGAACAAGAAAATTAAAGAACGGGTCCACCTTAGTGACGGCGGCTAGCTCTTCCTCTTGAAGATCCTATGGAGTGCTTTAGCTCCTCAATATCTCTTCCTTGCCTTTGTTGCTCCTCTCTCATGGCTCTTTGGTCCTTTCTGATTTCATGGAGGATAATGGAATGCTCTTGTTGAGGTCCATGAGTGGGCTCTCTTGTTTGCTCCATCCTCTTTCTAGTGATGGGCTTTTGAGATGACTTTCTCCATCTTCCATGACTCAGAGGTGGAAGCAATTGCCTTCCCTTTCCTCTTTCTAGAGGTTTCTCCGGCCTTAGGTGCCATTAGTGGTTATGGAAAAACAAAAAGCAGAGCTTTTTCCCACACCAAACTTAAAAGGTTTGCTCGTCCTCGAGCAAAAGAAGAAAGAAAGGAGGAGAATAAGAAGAAATAGAGGGGATAGAGGGGTGTTTTGGATTCGGACAAGGGGGGTTTAAGTGTTTATGAAGTGTGAAATTGAAGGTGGTAAGGAGGGATATTTATAGGGTAAGAGAGAGAGGGAATTCGTGTAAGAGGGGGTTGGGTTTGGGAGGGAAATGTTTTGAATTTGAATGGTGAGATAGGTGGGGTTTTATGATGGGTTTTTGGGGAACAGTGGATGGATGTGAGTGGTGAAGTGATTATGGGGAAGAGGATAGGACTTAGTGTGCTATTTTTTATGCTATTTTTTATTCTGCTTTTAATTCTGCAGCTGTTTTTGTTACTTCACATGATCATCTACCTAAAGAAAACATAACATGACAATGAAAAACAAATGTCTATAAAAATAAATATAATTAAATAACATTGGGTTGCCTCCCATTAAGTGCTTCTTTAATGTCAATAGCTTGATAGTGAGTTCTTAGAGAGCTTCACAGAGACTCGGAGCTTAATGGTGGCCTCCCAACACCAAACTTAGAAGTTGAGTGTGGGGGCTCTGTTTGACTCTGTATTGAGAGAAGCTTTTCATGCTTCCTCTCCATGGTTACAAAAGAAGATCCTTGAGCCTTAAACACAAGGTAGTCCTCATTCAATTGAAGGACTAACTCTCCTCTGTCCACATCAATCACAGCTCTTGCTGTGGCTAGGAAGGGTCTTCCAAAGATGATGGATTCATCCTCATCCTTCCCAGTGTCTAGGATTATGAAATCAGCAGGGATGTACAGGCCTTCAGCCTTCACTAAGACATCCTCTACAAGTCCATAAGCCTGTTTCATTGATTTGTCTACCATCTCTAGTGAGATTCTTGTAGCTTGTACCTCAAAGATCCACAGTTTCTCCATTACAGAGAGTGGCATGAGGTTTATTCCTGACCCCAGGTCACACATAGCCTTTTCAAAGGTCATGGTGCCTATGGTACAAGGTATTAAGAACTTTCTGGGGTCCAGTTTCTTCTGAGGTAATTTCAGTTGAACCAAAGCATTCAGTTCATTGATGAGCAATGGAGGTTCATCCTCCCAAGTCTCATTACCAAATAACTTGGCATTCATCTTCATGATTGCTCCTAGATACCGAGCAACTTTTTCTTCAACAATATCTTCATCTTCTTCAGAGGATGAATCTTCATCAGAGCCCATGAACTGAAGCATTAAGTTCCATGGAATCTCTATGGTCTCTATATGAGCCTCAGAGTCCTTTGGTTTCTCAATAGGGAACTCCTTATTGGTTAGTGGACTTCCATTGAGGTCTTTCTCACTAGAAATCACTGCCTCTTCCTCCTCCATAGGTTCGGCCACTTTGGTTATATTAATGGCCTTGCACTCTCTCTTGGGATTCTCTTCTGTATTGCTTGAGAGAGTACTAGGAGGAGTTTCAGTAACTCTTTTACTCAGCTGACCCACTTGTGCCTCCAAATTTCTGATGGAGGACCTTGTTTCAGTCATAAAACTGAGAGTGGTCTTAGATAGATCAGAGACTATGGTTGCTAAGTCAGAGAGGCTCTGCCTAGAATTCTCTGTCTGTTGCTGAGAAGATGATGGAAAAGGCTTGCTATTGCCAAACCTATTTCCCCCACCATTATTATTATTAAAGCCTTGTTGAGGCTTCTGTTGATCCTTCCATGAGAAATTTGGATGATTTCTCCATGAAGGATTATAGGTGTTTCCATAGGATTCTCCCATGTAATTCACCTCTTCCATTATAGGATTCTCAGGGTCATAAGTTTCTCCTTCAGAGGAGGCTTCTTTAGTACTGTCGGATGTAGCTTGCATTCTAGTCAGATTCTGAGAAATATTGACTTGCTGAGCCAATATTTTGTTCTGAGCCAATATGGCATTCAGAGTATCAAACTCAAGAACTCCTTTCTTCTGAGTCATCCCATTATTCACATGATTTCTTTTAGAAGTATACATGAACTGGTTATTTGCAACCATCTCAATGAGTTCCTGGGCTTCTACAGGTGTTTTCTTCAAATGAAGAGATCCACCAGCAGAGTGGTCCAATGACATCTTGGACAATTCAAACAGACCATCATAGAATATACATAAGATGCTCCATTCTGAAAGCATGTCAAAAGGACACCTTCTGATCAATTGCTTGTATCTTTTCCAAGCTTCATAGAGGGATTCACCTTCCTTCTATCTAAAGGTTTGGACTTCCACTCTAAGCTTGCTCAACTTTTGAGGTGGAAAGAATTTGGCCAAGAAAGCATTGACTAACTTTTCCCAAGAGTTCAGGCTTTCTTTAGGTTGTGAGTCCAACCATATCCTAGCTCTGTCTCTTACAGCAAAGGGGAAAAGCATAAGTCTGTAGACCTCAGGATTAACCCCATTGGTCTTAACAGTGTCACAGATTTGCAAGAATTCAGCTAAGAACTGATGAGGATCTTCCAATGGAAGTCCATGAAACTTGCAATTCTGCTGCATTAGAGAAACTAATTGAGGCTTAAGCTCAAAGTTGTTTGTTCCAATTGTAGGAATTGAGATGCTTCTTCCATAGAAGTCAGAAGTTGGTGCAGTAAAGTCACCAAGCATCTTCCTTGCATCTCCACCATTGTTGTTGGGTTCGGCTGCCATGTCTACTTTTTTTTCGAAAATTTCTGTAAGGTCCTCTCTGGAGTGTTGTGCTTTAGCTTCTCTTAGCTTCCTCTTCAGAGTCCTTTCAGGTTCAAGATCAGCTTCAACAAGAATGTCTTTATCCCTGTTCCTGATCATATAAAAAAGAAGAGAACAGAAAAGAAGAGGAATCCTCTATGTCACAATATAGAGATTCCTTTATGTGAGTATAAGAATAGAAGAATAGAAGAATGAGGTAGAGAGAGAATGAGAGGAATTCGAACACAGAGAGAGGGAGAGGGTTCGAATTATGAGTAGAAGAGAAGTATTAGTAAATAAATAAAATAAATAGAAAGAGATGAGAGAGAGAGTATTCAAATATTACTTAAAAGAAAAGAAAAATGTTTTTGTTTTTATTTTAATTATAAGTTAGAATTCGAAATTTAAGAAAAGGAATAAAAGCAAATTGAAAGCTAAATAAATTAATTAGTTAAAAAGATTTTTGAAAATTTTGTTAGTTAGTTTTTGAAATTAATGAGAGAGAAAAGTAGTTAGGTGGTTTTGAAAAGGATAAGAAATAGTAAACTTTTTAAAATTAAAACAAACAAGTCAAGTAGTTGGTTGAAAAAAATTTGAAAATAAATTTTGAAAAGATAAGAAGTTAGAAAAAGATTTTGAACTTACAATTTTAAAAAGATATGATTGAAGTTTATTTTGAAAAATAATTAAAAAAGAAATTAAAAAGATTTGATTCTTAAAATTAAAGTTGATGACTTGACTAACAAGAAACTAAAAGATATTATTCTAGAATTTAAAGATTGAACCTTTCTTAACAGGAAAGTAACAAACTTGAAATTTTTTGAATCAAAACATTAATTGTTAGTAAAGTTTTCGAAAATGTGAAATAAAAATAAGAAAAAGATTTTGAAAATTTATTTAAGAAATTCGAAAATGTTAAAAAGAAAAATGAAAAAGATTTGATTTTTGAAAAAGATTTGAAAAGATAAAATTTTTAAATTGAAATTTTGACTTGACTAACAAGAAACATCTAAATTTAAAAAAAAAATTTGACTAAATCAACCCAAATTTCGAAATTTATGAGTAAAATAAGGAAATATATTATTTTGGATTTTTTTTTTTGAATTAATGAAGAAAGAGAAAAACAACAAAATGACACAAGATATAAGAATTTAAGATCAAAACAAATAATGCATGCAAGAACACTTTGAATGTCAAGATGAACACCAACAACACTTTGAAGATTATGATGAACATCAAGAACATATTTTTGAAAATTTTTAAGAAAAGAAACACATGCAAGACACCAAACTTCGAAATTTTTAATGTTTAGACACTATGAGTTCGAAAATGCATATGAAAAACAAAAAAAAAACACAAAACAAGAAAATGTAAAGATCAAACAAAAAAAATCATCAAGAACAACTTGAAGATCATGAAAAACATAATGCATGAATTTTCGAAAATTTTAAGAAAAAAATTAAAAACATGCAATTGACACCAAACTTAAAATTTGACACAAGACTCAAACAGGAAACACAAAATTTTTTTGGTTTTATGATTTTATTTATTTTTTTATATTTTTTGAAAAATTATTTTGGAAAAAGAAAATAGAGAAATTCAAAATTTTTAATAAGAATTACAAGATTCATGCAATGTTAGTCTAAAGCTTCGGTCCGAAAGAATTAGACATGGCCAAATGGCCAGCCAAGCTTTAGCATAACAAATACAGACATGTCCTTTCTACAATGGAAAGTGGAAACCTCAGTCCAAAAGATTAGACATGGCTTAACAGCCAGCCAGGCTTCAACATATCTCATGAAGCTCTAGAATTTATTCTTAAAAATTCTGAAGAAAATTTTTTTTTTCGAAAATAAAAATAAAAAGCTTAAACATAAAATAAAATTACCCAATCTAAGCAACAAGATAAACCGTCAGTTGTCCAAACTCGAACAATCCCCGGCAACGGCGCCAAAAACTTGGTGCACGAAATTGTGATCACACTTTTTACAACTCCGGTACAACTAACCAGCAAGTGCACTGGGTCGTCCAAGTAATAAAACCTTACGCGAGTAAGGGTCGATCCCACAGAGATTGTCGGCTTGAAGCAAGCTATGGTCATCTTGTGAATCTTACTCAGGCAGATTCAAATGGTTATGAGGTTTTGATGATTAAAAGATAAATAAAACATAAATTAAAATAAAGATACTTATGTAATTCATTGGTGGAAATTTCAGATAAGCGTTTGGAGATGCTTTGTTGCTTCTGAACCTCTGCTTTCCTATTGTCTTCTTCCAATCATGCGTGCTTCCTTCCATGGCAAGCTGTATGATCCTCTCAGTGAAAATGGTCCAAGTACGGTTTCTGCACAGCTAATCAACTGTCAGATTTCTCGTATCGGATGAAAAATACCAGGTACAGCTACCGCACGGCTAATCATCTGTCAATTCTCACTTGTGTCGGAGTAGGATCTCTCTATCCTTTTGCACACTGTCACTATGCCCAACATTCGCGAGTTTGAAGCTCGTCACAGTCATCCATTCCCACATCCTACTCGAAATACCACAGACAAGGTTTAGACTTTTCGTATCTCAAAAATGCTGCCAATTGGTTCTA
The DNA here is from genome assembly GCF_000816755.2 of Arachis ipaensis. Classification (NCBI taxonomy): domain Eukaryota; kingdom Viridiplantae; phylum Streptophyta; class Magnoliopsida; order Fabales; family Fabaceae; genus Arachis; species Arachis ipaensis. Next base: position 73,586,385 of record NC_029792.2, read on the forward strand.
GCCTCTACCACGAAGGTTCTAATCTCACGGACTCGGTCCGTGGATTAGAGACCCAAGAGATTATACTCCCGCTGTCGTCCAATGACTACGTTGGACATCATGTAGATCGCTTGTGGTTGTCAGGCATGCGGATCTTGGCTAAGCGAGTAACGAAGATAGTGGATGATTGTCACGGGTCACCCCTTCATTCTGACTTAACTGAATTAAGTATGAGAGTATATCTTGGAGAAGAAGTAAGCATGAATTGAAAGAGAAACAATAGTACTTGTATTAATTCATGAAGAACAGCAGAGCTCCGCACCTTAATCTATGAGGTTTAGGAACTCCAACGTAGAAAATACATAAGAGAAAAAGGTTTAGGCATGGCCGAATGGCCAGCCTCCCAAATGTAACATAAAAGTGAAAGATAGATGATTCCAAGCCAAAAGATGTATGCGAATACAATAGTAAAAAGTGCTATTTATACGAAAACTAGTTACTAAGGATTACAGAAAATAACTAACTAAGTGCAGATAGTGCAGAAATCCACTTCCGGGGCCCACTTGGTGTGTGCTTGGGCTGAGCATTGAGCTTTACACGTGCATAGGCCTTTTCTAGAGTTAACCGCCAGCTTGGATGCCATTTTGGGCATTTAACTCCAGTTCTGGCGTTTTATGCAAGAAAAGGGTCTCTGGCTGGCGTTTAAACTCCAGTTTGGGCCATCAAATATCAGACAAAGTATAGACTATTAAACATTGATGGAAAGTCCAAGATGTCTACTTTCCAACGCAATTGAGAACGCACTAATTGCACTTCTATGGCTCCAGAAAATCCACTTCGAGTGCAGGAGAGTCAGAATCCAACAGCATCTGCAGTCGTTTCTCAGCCTCTGAATCAGACTTTTGCTCAGATCCCTTAATTTTAGCCAGAAAATTCCTGAAATTACAGAAAAACACACAAACTCATAGTAAAGTCCAAAAATGTTATTTTTTCATAAAAACTAATAAAAATATAATAAAAAGTAACAAAAACATACTAAAAACTATATAAAAATAGTGCCAAAAATGGTATAAATTATCCGCTCATCATGTAACTGTAGCAATTGTGAAAAAATTGTAAATGTTTTGACTAGAGACCAGACTTCTACACTAATAAAAATAATTGATAGGTGATAAACCCCATTTGTAGGGTTTATCTTATGCCTCATTTAAGGGATTTTATCACCTTTTACCCACATTTATTCAATGAAATAGCATGGTTTTGTAAATTCTCCTTTAATTGTGCTTAAGAGTGAACATATGCTTTTTAGGACTTAGAATAGATAAATTTAATTCACCTTAATCCCATTAGATGCCTTGATATATTTTTTAAGTGATTTCAGGTTTAGGAGGCAAAGATTGGATCAAGGGAATGAAGTAAAAGCATGTAAAAATGGAGAACTCATGAAGAAATGAAGGAATCGCAAAAGCTGTCAAGCCGACCTCTTCGTACTTAATCGATCATAACTTGATCTACATAGGTCCAAATGATGCGGTTCTAGTTGCGTTGGAAAGCTAACATCTGGGGCTTCGAAACGATATAAGATTTGCCATAGTTGCTACAAGTATGGTGACGGTACACACACTGTACACGCATGTGTCGTTGCTGTCATATGATCCACTTAAAGCAATATGTGGCCAGCGAATTCTAAAGCCTTGTGGGCCCAATCCAACTCATTTCTGATGCTATTTGACCCAAGGATTGAAGAGGAATGAGACAACTAGTCATTAGTTGAGTTTTATTTTAGTTTTATGATGCTTTAGTTAGTTTTAGAGAGAGAAGCTCTCACTTCTCTCTAGAATTAGAATTAGGTTTTAGATCTAGATCTAGCTCTTCTTCTATCTTCTAATTTTCCTTTTTCTTCCTTAATTGTTCCCTTGTAGTTGTAGAATTCTTCTTCTCTTGTAATTCCTTTGTATTGTTAGTTGTAGTTTATGAACTTTCTTTTGTAGATCTACATTTCTTCTTCAATGCAATTAGTAAGTTCTTTGTTGTTTCATAATTGTTTTCCTTTTCTATTGTTGATCTCTTGTTATTCTAGTTAGATCTCTCTTTAATTCTTGCAATTCATGTTGTTTACTTTTATTGCCTTCTATGTGTTTGTTAAAATGCTTCTTTTAGTTATGAGTTTACTTTTCTACTGTTTTGTCTTTCTATTGTTAATCTCTTACTTTTGTAGTTGTAGATTTCTTTAATTCTTACAATTTACTATGCTTTTCTTTTGTGCCTTCCAAGTATTCGATGAAATGCTTGGTTGGATTTTAGAGTAGATTTTAGTGCTCTTGGCTTGGGAAGGTAACTTAGGAACTCTTGAGCTGCTAATGTCCAAGTGATTGACGGTTGGGAGCCATTAACTCTAGATCTCACTAATTGATTTGGTGTAGAACTAGGACTTATAGTCTTGGATTGACATAGCTCACTTGACTTTCCTTTATTAGTTAGAGGATGACTTAGTGGGGTTGACCCTTGCCAATTCTCATGTTGTAGTTAGTGATTAGGATAGAGATCCTTGACCACCAAACCTTGCTAAGGCCTTTGTTAGTTGTTAGTTTATTTTCATTGCATTTTACATTTCTTGTCTATAATCCCCAAAAACCCCAAATATAACTCATAACCAATAACAAGACACTTTATTGCAATTCCTAGGGAGAACGACCCGAGGTTTAAATACTTCGGTTTATAGATTTTAGGGGTTTGTACTTGTAACAAACAAATTTTTGTATGAAAGGATTATTTGTTAGTTTGGAAACTATACTTGCAACGAGAATTCATGATGGGTGTATGCATGCATGAAATATATGTTGATTGTTAGAAGAAAAATAAATCTTAGAAAGCATGATTAAGGGAGAACTGAGTGAATCAACCCTAAACACTTGAGCGAATAGAGTGCAAACACATCCGATGAGGGTTTGATGCTCAATTAAATGTTTTCACCTATGATCACCATTCTTCATGCAAGTTTGTAAAAATATTTAATAGCTCAATTCAATTGTGGTTTGGCATAATTGTCAATACCCTTAGCCCTTGTGCATATATGTATTCTTGGGAATTGATTTATTTTGACCAAGCAATTGCATTCATATAGATAGATGCATATAGTTTAGGTTGCATTTAGATTAGTTCACATTGAATAAATGTTGATAACCTTTGCTTTCTCTTGGTCTAAGCATGAGGACATGCTTGGTTTAAGTGTGGGGAGGTTGATAAACCCCATTTGTAGGGTTTATCTTATGCCTCATTTAAGGGATTTTATCACCTTTTGCCCACATTTATTCAATGAAATAGCATGATTTTGTAAATTCTCCTTTAATTGTGCTTAAGAGTGAACACATGCTTTTTAGGACTTAGAATAGCTAAATTTAATTCACCTTAATCCCATTAGATGCCTTGATATGTTTTTTAAGTGATTTCAGGTTTAGGAGGCAAAGATTGGATCAAGGGAATGAAGGAAAAGTATGTAAAAATGGAGAACTCATGAAGAAATGAAGGAATCACAAAAGCTGTCAAGCCGACCTCTTCGTACTTAATCGATCATAACTTGAGCTACATAGATCCAAATGATGCAGTTTCAATTGCGTTGAAAAGCTAACATCCGGGGATTCAAAACTCTATAAGATTTGCCATAGTTGCTACAAGTATGGTGACGCGTACGCGCACTGTACGCGCATGCGTCATTGCTGCCATATGATCCACTTAAAGCAATACGTGGCCAGCGAATTCTAAAGCCTTGTGGGCTCAATCCAACTCATTTATGATGCTATTTAACCCAAGGATTGAAGAGGGATGAGACAACTAGTCATTAGTTAAGTTTTATTTTAGTTTTATGATGCTTTAGTTAGTTTTAGAGAGAGAAGCTCTCACTTCTCTCTAGAATTAGGATTAGGTTTTAGATCTAAATCTAGCTCTTCTTCTCTCTTCTAATTTTCCTTTTTCTTCCTTAATTGTTCTCTTGTAGTTGTAGAATTCTTCTTCTCTTGTAATTCATTTGTATTGTTAGTTTTAGTTTATGAACTTTCTTTTGTAGATCTACATTTCTTCTTCAATGCAATTAGTAAGTTCTTTGTTGTTTTCCTTTTCTATTGTTGATCTCTTGTTATTCTAGTTAGATCTCTCTTTAATTCTTGCAATTCATGTTGTTTACTTTTATTGCCTTCTATGTGTTTGTTAAAATGCTTCTTTTAGTTATGAGTTTACTTTTCTATTGTTTTGTCTTTCTATTGTTAATTTCTTACTTTTGTAGTTGTAGATTCCTTTAATTATTGCAATTTACTATGTTTTTCTTTTGTGCCTTCCAAGTGTTTGATGAAATACTTGGTTGGATTTTAGACTATATTTTAGTGCTCTTGACTTGGGAAGGTAACTTAAGAACTCTTGAGTTGCTAATGTCCAAGTGATTGACGGTTGGGAGCCATTAACTCTAGATTTCACTAATTGATTTGATGTAGAGCTAGGACTTATGGTCTTGGATTGACATAACTCACTTGACTTTCTTTTATTAGTTAGAGGATGACTTAGTGGGGTTGACCCTTGCCAATTCTCATGTTGTGGTTAGTGATTAGGATAGAGATCCTTAACCACCAAACCTTTCCAAGGCCTTTGTTAGTTGTTAGTTTATTTTCATTGCATTTTACATTTCTTGTCTATAATCCCCAAAAACCCCAAATATAACTCATAACCAATAACAAGACACTTTATTGCAATGTCTAGGGAGAACGACCCGAGGTTTAAATACTTCGGTTTATAGATTTTAGGGGTTTGTACTTGTGACAGACAAATTTTTGCATTAAAGGATTATTTGTTGGTTTGGAAACTATACTTGCAACGAGAATTCATTTGTGAATTCTAAACCACACGAAAGTCCAATCATCAACAGGTTAGAAGACACTCTATTAAGAGACAAATTCATAAACCAATTAACTGAATTAGTTAAAAAAGAAGAAGAAAGTAAGCAGGAAATAAGACCAATAGAAATAAAGAAAATTTATAATCGGTTTAAAAACCCACAAGAAGAAGTCTCTCTTAATTCTCTTAAAGAAGAGATAAAAAAGTTAAAAATAGAAGGAGAAAATATAATAAAAATCCAAAAATAAACTTTGCAAAATAATATTAGTAAAATAGAAGAGACTAGTAACATAATAATTCCTGAGAATTATATTAACCTAGGTCTAAAAAATTACATAAATATACTAACTTTATTAGTAAGTCAAAAGTGGTTCACTACAATAACCTTAATTGTAGGAGAAGAAAATTTTGATTTCATAGCTATGGTAGATTCAGGAGCAGATGTTAATTGTATACAAGAAGGGTTAATACCTACAAAATTTTATGAAAAAACTACAGAAAAAGTTCTAATGGCAGAAAATGATAGAATGACTATAGACTATAAGTTATCTAAAGCAAAAATTTGTAAAGATCGAGTATGTTTTACCACTACATTCTTTTTGGAAAGAAATATATCTCATCAAGTCATATTAGGAAATCCTTTTACTATATTACTATATCCCTTTAACGTTGAAATCGACGGAATAACTTGTGTACGAATTCCAAATCTTCCTGTTCATTTTGAATTTCTCACTAAATCAAAACAACATGAACTCAATATGTTACAAAATCTATCTACACAAGTTAATATTATAGAAAAAGAAACAAAACAAATTAACTATTTAAACCAAGAAAAAATTTTACAACACCTACCACTCCAAATTAATGTTATAGAAAGAAAAACATGACAAATTAACTATTTAAACCAAGAAGTTATATACAAAATAATAGAAAAACAATTACAAACCCATGAAATACAAAATAAAATAAAAACAATTGAAAAAAAATTAAGAAAGAATTATGTAGCCTAAATCCCAAAACTTTTCAGCATAGAAAATTACATGAGATATCTTTACCATATGAAGATGGGTTTAATGAAAAAAATATACCAACAAGGGAAAAACCAATACATATGAATAAAGAGTATCTAGAATATTGTAAAAAAGAAATATAAGAATATTTGGATAAGGGACTAATAAGGTCTTTGAAATCACCCTGGAGTTGTATAGTTTCTATGTGATAAAAGCATATGAAATAGAAAGAGGCACTCCAAAATTAGTTATCAATTATAAATCTCTTAACAAAGTAATAAAATGGGTTAGGTATCCTTTAACAAACAAAAGTGATTTAATTAAAAGATTAAACAAAGCAAATATCTTTTCAAAATTTGATTTGAAATCAGGATATTATCAGATTGCAGTAAAAGAGGAAGATAGATATAAAACAGCTTTTATAGTATCCTTTGGACATTATGAATGGAATGTAATGCCCCAAGGATTAAAAAATGCTCCAAGCGAATTCCAAGAAATAATGAATAATATATTTTACCCGCATATAGAATTTACTATAGTATATGTTGATGACGTATTAGTATACTCAAAAGGAATAAAGTAATATATATATCATTTAGAAAAATTTATGGATATTATAAAAGAACAAAGATTAGTTTTATCAGAAAAGAAAATGAAAATTTTTTTAACTAAAGTAAGGTTTTTACGATAAGGAACTATAGTACCTATTAAAAGAGCCATTGAATTTGCAGATAAATTTCCAAATGAAATAACTGACAAAAAACAACTACAAAGATTTTCGGGATATTTAAATTATGTAGCAGAATTCTTACCCGGAATAAGAGTCACATGCGAGCCTCTTTATAAGAGATTAAGAAAAAATCTACCTCCATGGACAAAAGAAATGACTTCTATAATAATAAAGATAAAGAACATAATAAAGGAAATACCTTGTATAAGTATACTAGATCCATTGGCTAAATTAATAGTAGAAACAGATGTGTCAGAATTAGGATATAGAGGAATTCTTAAACAAATACCTCCTAATAGCTCAAAAGAACAAATAGTAAAATATCATTCAGGAATTTGGAACCAGGCTCAAAAGAATTATCCAATAGTAAAAAAAGAAATACTTGCCATAGTATTATCTATTTCAAAATTTCAAGAAGATTTATTTAATAAAACATTTTTAATAAGAACTTATTGTAAAGCGGCCCCAAGTGTTTTAGAAAATGATGTCAAAAATCTGGTTTTAAAACAAATATTTGCAAGGTGGCAAGCTATTCTATCATGTTTCGATTTTACTATTGAACATATAAAAGGAGAACTAAATTCACTCCCTGACTTTCTTACTATAGAATTTTTGCAGGGAAAGAATGGATCAAAAACCAGCCTCTAGTGAAGATTATGGTCAACCTTTTCATCAAATAAAAGAAAGAAAATTACCTATTACTCCTGTACCAGCAAAATCATTATCATTAAGACCAATGACTATGTCACAGGTTGTAAAAGCATCATCATCATCATCACCTTCTAAGAGCTCTTTAATTACTACTAATAATAAATTCACATTATTGCAACCATCAGACCTCTATAACACTCAGTCCTTGAAAGAACAATTTTCTTACTATGAAAAACCCAATCCTATCATAATATTAAACATAAAAAAGAGTGGTTCAAAAAAGATAGGAAAACCCTATACAAGACTATTTTCCCAAATATTTTCCATTATATTCCTATTAACCCACAAAAAACCCAAAAATTCTATGAATTCATATTGGTAGATACAGGATCCATCGAATTAACACATTATAGAGATTCCAACACCAAACAGCCCATTTATTCAAAAATAAAAATCATAAAAATATTATCTCTACAAGAGTGGGAATTACCCCCATATCAGTCTAAAAGCTTCTCTTTAAAATTTGAACCTAAGAGATATACCTATTATGATTATCAAAAAGCATGGAATCATATCTTATTTCTATCACCAACTCCCCATTCTTGGTTCATTTAGTTTAGAAAGGGGATATCATTGTAATTTCCCAAATAGTTCCAATCATGGTTCCATAATTTTGGACCGATAGAAGGCTTCTTCTCAAAAGAAGCCAGCCTGGCGTATGAATATTTTAAAAGCAAGTCATCATTCTTACAAGAGTACAAATTCATTTCATTTATAGCAGCTATGGGAATAAGCTGGATTATGACTTGGGAATATGATTCAACAGCATATGAAGAATGTCCAGCATATAATATTTGGTAAGAGTAATAAAAATAAAGTGGTGGAACAAATATGATATAAATTTGCTAAGAAAAGCAACAATTGATCAATGGTTAACAACATCACAAAAGCATCCAGCAATAACAGCCTCAAGCACCACCAATGAGCAAATAGCTTATAAAAAAGAGACCCAATTCTTAGCACAGAAGCAACAAATTATGGCAGCCCTAGCGGCGACAACCTCAGAGGAAGATATCCAAAGCTCTCTACAAGCAATACAAGCCGTACCTATTGGAGAAGGCGAAGAGGTTCAGTCCATCCCAGCTCATTACTATCAGGACTCCCAAGACCCATTTGAAATGTAGAAAAAACTGTATATGAAATCAATGTAAAAAACCTAATCATAAAGAAAATGATCTCAGTAAAAAAAAGCAAACAGTAAATGTCGGCAAACAATAATTGTCGGCAAAATAGTAAATGTCGGCAAACAATAAAAGCAAATAGTACTGTCGGCAAATAGTAGCCAAATAGTAATCATTTGGGGTCTATAAATACCAAAGACTTCATTCATTCCCAATCATCAAATACTTGAAAGCTCAAGAACTCTCTCTACTTCTATATCTTCTTATTTCATAAAATTCTCCAAATATTTGTAATCATCATCAAGTTTGTATCAACTTTGCAAGCAATAATAGTACAAGTTCATCTCTACAAGTTTACTATATTATGCTTTCTTTTCTTATAATTTTTTTATTCTCTTAGTTATTATTTCTATTTTTATAACATGAAAGAGTTTCAAAAAAGACTTACTTCTTTAAAGCTTATTAGAAGAAAAATGAAAACAAGAGTGATGGCAATAAAAAGAAAAATAAGAGAATTAATAACTGAATCTTCAGAACTAACAGTAGAAATAAAGAAGATAAACAAGAAATTATTTGAACCAAAAAGTTGCTATAACAAATTAAAACCATAAAATCAATAAAAACCATTAGAGAAAGCATTAAGAATAAACGTATTCATCATATTAGAAGGATGTATTATCTTCATTTGCAAAGTATAATACGTTTTTATGCTATACAATCACAAATACAAGTAGTAAATGTCCAAATGATTCAACCTGATCCTCAACCTTTACAAAATTCTTCTTTACAAGTGTATATATATATATATATATATATATATATATATATATATATATATATATATATATATATATAGATACATACATACATACATACATACATACATACATACATACATACATACATATATTTCAGGTCCTGATCTGTTCAAGAAGTCTCTAAGCTAGAACCCATGCTAGCCTAGACTCTATACTCACCTAAATTCCTCTAAACTACAAAGCGAGAAAAAGTACGTTATAGGTCTTCAAAACTCAGTCAGGTGGAACGTCATCAAAAGGAGAAAGATCATCTACTACTCCTCTGTACAATCATACGTTGTTATAAGGCGTCTCACTGGAGCGCTTTGCATGTCACGTGTTGACAACATTTGCCGAGGTAAGTGAGTTTGCAAGCTACTGGTTGGCTAATGGTTTAATTAGAAAATTGTGTTTAAGGTTTAATGAACATCACACGTTGTTGGGCTTTTTGATTTAGGATTTATGGTGTGTTTTGGGTGTGATCATTTTTGTGGATGGATAAATTTTTGTTGGATGGATTTAGAAAAAACTAAAAAATAATGAATATTGTTAGGGTTTATTATTATTATTATTAACAGTTTATGAAAGAAATAATTTTATCATAATACTTTGTAATTAAGAAATTTTGAATAGAAGTCTGAATTTTGAGAATATAAAATTATATGACAAAAATAATAAAATACGATTGTAATTACTCAAATATTGGTGGGGTTATTTGTATTTAGGGTAAAGATATAAAGATAATATCTAATACGGATAATCTATTTTTACACAGTAAATTTGTAAGAAAGGATAAAATAATAGAATTAAAAAAAATATTCTATAACATAGTGTATGTTTGGAGTTTAAAATGGTTTTACCAGCCACCCACACTATAGTAATTTATTAAATTTTGTGTATAAATTGTGTCTCTCCATAACCCACCAACCACAACACACATCAAACGCATATTTTGCCACCATTTTTCAATTCATGTGGAAGGACTCTATCATCAGCACCGTAGTATTGGCGATTGATAAAATCAATTATGAATAATGATTCAAAATATAATTTTCGGTTTAAAATTATATTACGTAGGATTTAGAGTAATAAAATTAAATTTGGGTTTAGAATTTAGTGTGAATGAACTTAGTGGTGTAGGGATTAAGGTATAGGCTTGAGTTGTTTAGTGTTTTAAGGTTTTGGGTTAAATTCATTACTTAGGATTTAGGGTATAAAAATTACAGATCGGGGTATATGTGTAAACTCCGCATAATTAGTGAATAATTAGTTAATAAATTAATTGTTAATAAAAAGTTAGAAAATTAAATTTTATTAATCCAACAGAATAGAAATATTAAAAATACGAATTTTAACACTAATTTTAAAGATCCTGACCCAAAACTGGGCTAATGAGCCAAACCGGTTGGATCAGACTCAAACCGAGCTCATGGCTGAACATATAAAAAGCATAATCAGCATCCCTTCCTCCAAAAACACAATGGAGACACGTTGAAAGGGAGAAGAACAAGGAGAAAACCTCAAAACACTTGCTTCAATTACAAATTCACAAAACTTTCAATCCGGAGCTCCGATCGTCGCACCGTTTGCGGCCATGCGACCACCGTGTCGAGCTCTACAAATTCCACTAACCAATTTGGTAAGAATATCGCAACTTCACCCTTAGTCTCTCTTTCCCCCAATTTTCAAAAATCTAGGTAATTGGGTATTGAAATTTGATGTTTTGGTATTTAGAATCAAACTAGCTTGAGAAAATTATTGGTTTTTGTTCCATTGGTGCGTGGTAAGGTAAGAACTCTCAAATCCTCTATGGATTATGATTTAGTAAGATTTGATATTGATTATAGTGATATGTTGTGGAAATAGATTGAATTCTATTGATTTGGAGTTCATTGATGATGTTGGAAGCTTGATTTTGGATCTTGGTGGATGGAACTCTAATTGGAGAGGCTTTGGGGCTATGGACACTTAAGGAACGATAAATTGAGGTGTCTTTGGATTAGGGAGAAATTGGCCAAGGTATGATTTTAGTTTTTCGTAGATAAAATATAATGTTTCGTGAAAACATAGTCTAAACGACCACAAGATAAGTTGGAATGTGTAAGTATGTTAATGTTTAGTAACCTTGATAGAAATACAGAATTATGTTGAGAATGTGTTTATGATTGATGTTATTGTTGATTGTGATATTGATGTTTGATGATGATAATGTATTATAATGAGTTATGTTGTATGATTTTGGGTGTTTTGAGTGGAAATCAATGTAATTGAGTGACTGATGTAAAGGGGAGGAGATGGAATGGTTGTGATCTTATTTTATATACAATGGGTATGGTTTTGAGAAGTATGTATTGGTATTGAAATAAAAGTTAGTGAAAGTAGAGGTTTTGGTAATTTTGTAAAAAACTTAATTTTTGATCGAACTTCGGCAGACCATAATTTGGCTTCTGGACCGCTAAACTTTTCCAAACTTGTTTTAATGAAAATTAGATCTGTGAAATTTACGACATTCGAAGAATGGACAAAAAATTATTTCTAACGAAAAAGTTATGCACATCAGAAGTTTAGTGTGTAAAAGTATATTCTACAGGACTTAGTAGCTTTTTTGACAATTATTGAGGGCATGCGTAAGCAAACACACATGCGACGCAAACACTGGGGTCTGCCCAGATGTCTCGCATACACGAGTGTGTGCACACGTACGTGGGCAGTGCCACGTGACGCGGGAAGTTTTTTCTGCCCAAGGGGACTCACGTACGCGGACAAGTGTTGCGTACGCGAGAATGGCAAATGACACCTCCGCGTATGCGAAACACTGTATGCGTACGCGAAACCCCTGTTTTTGAGAAAAGTGGATTTTTTGTGATTTCAACATATTTTCTAACTTCCAAACCTCTATAGTTGCCTTTTAAGTTCCAAATTTAGTTTCTACTCATGGTAAGAAGGGTGAATCTTGAGAAGGTGTTGATTTGGGGATAAAGAAAGATTGTGAAGTGGTGAATTATGATCGAGAAGTGCTGAAACATTGAATGTGTGATGAATAATGGCTAAGATTATATTGAATAATTGAATCTGAATGATTATTTTGGTTGTGCACTTCTTTTTATTTGAGATACAAGTTTCTTTGGGTAAATGTAGTGGCTAGCCACCACTTGCTCCAGGTTGAGATTCGATACTGTTGACCCTACGTTGCAAGATGTGGCCGGACACTTTAACTCCTCGAAATTTTTCCCAATGAGCTAAATTTGATGATTGATTGTAAAAGCTATGCATAGACTCTTGGGGATGGGCGCACGGAGGGACTGTCCAGGGTTAGCTACCGGACATGTCAGGTTTGGCCATGTAACCGACAAATGAGACACATCAGCCATAGGGTAGGCATACATCATATGCATTTGTCTATTTTGTTTGAATTTGCATTATTTGGGATTGCCTATTTGATAATCTATGCTTAACTGCTATATGTCTTGTTTGCTGTAACTGTATTTTATCTATGTTTTCTTTGTAGCATTGTTTGTCTGTGTAACTGAGAGATCCCGCGTTTAGAGGAGGAGGGACGAGGGTAGTTCCACCGGAGTTTGGAGGGTTGGAGGAAAGTGAGAATTGAGGGGTTAAGTTAGAATTTGGTTAGAACTTAAGTGCCTTAGATAACTTACCTTGTTCATTATTTTAAATTATAACTCTAAGTTTTGAATTTGAGTGTTAGAGTTCTAAGATCACCTCTGGCTTTTCTGAGACCTTATATATTATGTGTGTTGGCACCATTACCATGCTGAGAACTCACGGTTCTCGTTCCATACATATCTTGTCGTTTTCAGATGCAGGTCGAGAGACACCTCACTAGGCGTCTAGAGTTTTCTTTGACAAGCGAAGTTGAGATATTATCTTTTGTATTTTGCTATGTATATAGATTTGTGTAAAGACTTCTCCTCTGGATATGCTTTACTTTTGTTTCCTCCTAGAGGTTTCATGGAGATATAGGATTTTACATCATGTATTGAGTACTTTTAGGATGTATATGTATATATATGTATGTGATATTCTTCGGCCGGCTTTGGCTTCATAGATGTGTGTCTTTACTTTCTTCGTATGCAAGTTTCTGTTACATGAGCGTTACGCTTTTTTTCACGATTTTGTTTAAACTCTCCTTTAAGGCTCCTCGATTATTAATTTCTTTCAACTATTATTATGTATATATTTTATTTTAGAGGTTGTAATACCATACTACCTCTATTTTATGGCTTAAGCGTAAAGCTTTGTGTGACAGGGTGTTACATTATGATTGAAATTTGGGTTTAGGGTTTAGGGTGATTCAAGAGTTTTTGGAATTTGTGTTTAGGGTTTAGAAATAGCAGTTTAGGATCTAGGGGAGGAAATCATGATAATGGAGTAATCATCAAGCTTTTATATATATAAAATGAAATTTTGGCAATGCTTAAAAAATTTTGTTGAATTTAAAATTGTTTTGTTTTAGTATTTGAGAATGCTTTTAAATTTGAAAAATAAAAATAAAAAATATTGTTAAAATATAAAATAATGTGGCCTTATTAATTTTTGTAACATTTTGTAAGTGTTACTTAAATGGTATAATTATTGAAAGCTACTATAAATTTCATATCTTTTAAGCATACAATTTCTAAATTATTTGTAAGAATATTCTGTTGTTATTGTTGAAGGTAATAGAATTTTTTTTGTACTTTTTAAATTAAAATATTTATGGTTGGTGTTATTAATAAATATATTGATATATTAATTTGATATTACTGTTATGGCTGATGCTAATAAGAAGAAAATTAA
>NC_029792.2:73601298-73612728 GCF_000816755.2 Arachis ipaensis
CCTCTTAGCTTGTGGCTCATGTGCATAGTAAAATAGACATCTTGTGAGAGAGGAATTATTCTCACCAAAAAAACTCCTTGTGGAGAGGAGAAGGAATGAATATTGGAAAGTATCACTTTTATGCGGTGCGAAATGAATATTGTTCATGGGACAACTGTAAAAAACAAGTGCATGCCTTTAAGGATGCTGAGTTTAAGGGTTTTCACGTCTTTAGAGAGGCCCAAGCATGGTTGGCAGCGGCTGATCCGCCGATGGTGCCACCTCTGCCTCCGGAATTTCTAAAATATTGTGCCTTGATTTCAGAAACTTCTTGACATTCACATTAATCCTTCATAACGAGAAGTTGTATGGAAGCCCACACAAAATTTGTCTCTTAAGTATGTGTTTGCCCACATTCTCCACTTGTCAAAAGTTTCCTTAACCCAAAAACTATCATGAAATCCATATTCTTCGATAGCTGCATCCCACTCTGCCTCAAAGTCTTCTATCTTCGTATTCAAATATAGTCACCTAGTGGAAACTTGTCATAATAGTTCATCCTTCATGTTGGACTTTACGTTCTTTTCCACATGCCATGCACATAACCGATGTGTCTTCTAGAAAAATTATCTTGATTGCTGCCCTCATTGAATCACAGCCATCCGTTATTATCATGGCTGGCTTCTTGTTGAATATCACCTCCAACAAATTTTCAAGCAACCACTTCTATGACCCTTTCGTCCAATACCAATCCAAACGCAAATATACTTGTTTACTTATGATTGTTTGAACGAGAAAAAATTATTAAAGGTGTCCTATATTTATTTTTCTTGTAAGTCGAATCGAAGGCAAGCATATCACCAAAGTGTTGGTAATCAACCCTGCTCCCACCATCAATCCTAAAAAAATTTGCTAACATATTGTCATCCATCAAACTATACTTAGCTATGCTCATCGGATCCAAAACCGCTTTTTCTTCCAAATATATTATTGCGGCATTATGGTCTTCATCAACAATCTTCGCTCTTTTAGTCTTCTTGATATAGTTATATGCATCCTTTTTGGTGAAACCCATTAGAGATAACCCCCAGTCTGACCTACCATATAACCTAGGATCTTCGATGTTGGAAGACCATGTGCCTGCATGCCATCAATCTGTGCCTTAGCCGAAGTATTGATTTTTTTGAAGTTGCTAATCATGTGAACCAACCCTGTAGGAGTTAAGTCATAGTTGTGATCTAATATAGCTTTCGTAACCCTCCAAATTTAACTGACCTCATCTCATAGGATGAACAGTTTCGCCTCACAGTTTGTGTGCATCTCCAATCTATGCTCCTTCTTCCTGTCAAGCTTTTCATAATGTTTGTACTATTTCAGCCATGCTCTGTTGAAAGAAAAAAACCCTCCTCCTAATGACTAATGACCTTTCCGTCATCATCCTTTCCTGAGTCACCCTTACGAATACCGAACCCATGACATTTACCATATCTCTTGTAAATGCTTCCTCATTTTGGAACACCTTCCTCATCATGTCAGACTCTGTCAGTATTAGCAAATCTCCATAGTCGCTGCCTTCTTCATCCACATCATCATCAAAACTATGAGTGAAACCATGTCCAATCGGTACTGCCACTAACATGATCTTGAACTCTAGCACCTCCACTAACTCCATCTTCTAGTTTAGCCTCTATCTACACAACGGATCATACAAAATTACACCAATTATACAAATTACCTTTACTTGTAAAAATTAACTAACAAAGTCAAATACTCAAAATCCAATAAAATCAAATACATAATATCATCTACAACATCAACATAAAACCCGTTGAACACAGGCTAAATCACTGACAAAATAATTATAACAACTAAAATTAACATAACCAGTATAAGAGATAAAAACACTCCAACAAATGCCTTTAACAAGTCGTGACTTTGTTAACTTCATATAAACCTATGTTGCACAACTATCAACAATACAACCGAAGGAATCCACCAGAAATATTTTATTGTCACCTCCAATTAAATTCTACTAACCACTTTATAAATATATTTTGAATTTGAAATAAACATTACCCCATCTTTGTGCTACATACACCACCCCTAACTGTCCATAAATAGCACTCTGATGCACTCTAAAAATTAAACAAATAAAAAAAATAAAAAGTTGGTTATCAATTTCTCTCCTACGTGCTTACCAGTTACTGCTTGATCTACTTCCCAGGATGCCAACTTCCTATGCGGTTTCTCGTTGATCTATCTTTGTTCCTCTCGTTGGAACCATCAACCTATCTTTCTTCATCACGTTTTTTCGCTGGACCCTCTTACAACAACAAAGACAAAGGCCTTTTACAACATCACAGAGTAGGAGGTATAGCCTTCTCCCTTCATACCCTAACCCCTTAATTTGGTAGTTGACTTTTCTGTTATTTTTTCTCATAACTATTATTATTATTATTATTTATTTTACAGGGCTTCATAATTTTAGTTTATTATCACTATAATAGCATTGTTCAAAAAAGGGAACTTCATGCTCCAAAAACATGTTCGTATCCAAATATTTTTATTATTATATTATCATGGTCCAAATTAGTTTGTTGACTAATGTTTCACCTTTCCAACCTAGTTCAACTACAAAATATAAATAGCATGTCCATCTCCAATGAAAAAAAAATTAACAAAAAAAAATTATTTTCATTAAACTATTAACAAACGCTTGATATTGCTAACAAACTCTTGCCGCCACTGTTACTCCTCAGGCTGTGTTAGCTCCCTTAACAATAATACCAACACTTATCCAACAATTTTTTTACTACCTCATTTCACTAGGTGCTGAAAAAATTTTATTGTTTCAGCACCTTAGTATAACCCATGCATTAATACTCAATAAAAAAAGAAAAGTATAGGTAGACAATAAAAATATTAAACAATGTGAACAATAAATATATTGGATGTTCATTTCAATAAATGTGTGAATGGTTATTCTAATATTAAAATTTAAGTAGGTATTTTAGAAGTGTAGTGTATTTTAATTTGATTGGTAATTACTTATGCTATTTAAAAAAATTATTAGTTACTTAGTATAACCCAAAAAAAAATATACAGTAGGATTTTGAAGGGCGTTTAATTTATTGGATTGATATTATCTTTATCAATACATATTACATACACACACATAAACGGTCTTTTCTCCTGTCTAACTTTTTAATTATTATTGTTCTTTTCTTTTCTTTATTTTTCCTTTAATTCGTCACTTTGTGAATTTCCACAAACAATAGCCAACATAATACATCATGATGAAGATCCTAGTTCTTATTTCCTAACTAGTTTCTAATATAACTCTGATTAGATTAACATTTTTCATACTCTTCAACACAAATTAGCTAAAATGGCCCCACTTGAATCTGGCTACTGTCAATCGCTTTCTGAGTGTATTGCACCCATTCAGCCATTCTCCTCTTCCAAGAATTTCCTAAGAGGTACCAGACAAATGACACAACAAAATATAGAGATGAAAAATTAGAAATTTGTATAAAATATGGAAACAATTGAATAACTTTCTTTGGAATTACAACTTCTCTCTATCACAAGGAGACTACAATAACACTCTTGACAAAAGGAGAACACACTTCTCTCTATATATATAGGAGAAAACTACTCAAAGAAATATTATGTTATTCTCTTTGGATGACTTGATTGAAATGAATTAAAGAAAAGCTCAATTTATAGGTGAGTCTCTTCAATAGAAATCTTCTGTTGTTTGTGCTCGAGTTCTTCTATCAACCTTTGGATCCAAATAGCTTCCTTGCATGCTTGTGTAGCTGCCATATATTCAGCTTCTGTAGTAGATAAAGCTACAACAGTCTGTAATTTAGATAGCCAGCTCACAGCTCCTCCTGCAAGTGTAAACACATATCCTGTAGTAGATTTTCGTTTATCAAGATCACCTGCAAAATCTGAGTTGACATATCCATTGACAATGAATTCCGATCCTCCAAAACATAATGCAACATTCGAGGTCCCTTTGATGTATCTCAAGATCCTCTTAACAACATTCCAATGCTCTTTACCCGGATCTGCCATGAATCGACTTACCACCGCAACTGCTTGAGCAATATCTGGCCTTGTACAGATCATGGCATACATAAGGCTTCCCACCGCTGATATCATTACTATCTCGTTTGATCTTGTAAACCCATTTGTTACCAATGGTTTTCCGACCTGCTGAAAGTTCAACAAGTTTCCAGGTATGGTTCCTATGTAATGCCTCAATTTCTTCTTGCATTGCTGTCATCCACATAGAAGCGTCTGGATTGCACATAGCCTCCATAAATTTTGTTGGCTCTCCATCTTCTGTCAAAAGACAATATGCATCATGGTTTGTCAAAACATAATTTGAGTGCCATGATGGTGTTCTTCTTTGTCGAGTGGATCGACGAACTTCTATGTCATTAGCATCTGCTTCTTGTTCTTCGTGCTGTGGTTCTGCTTCAGAAAGATCACATTCTCTGCATTTTTCATCTATTTGAACAGTGGTTATCTCTTTAATAGTGCTGTCATTTTCTTGTTCTTTTTGCAATTCATCTTCTGCAAATATCACATCTCTACTGACAACTACTTTGCGGGCAGTGGGATCCCACAGGCGATACCCCTTAACACCATCAGCATAACCCAAGAATATACATTTTCTAGACTTTGGGTCTAGCTTTGTTCTTTCTTGGGAATTGTACATCACGTACACAGGACAACCAAATATATGTAAAGAAGAATAATTAGGTGGCTTACCTTGCCACATCTCCATTGGTGTCTTTAACCCAATTGCAGTTGATGGTGACCGATTTATCACATAACAGGCGGTTTTAACTTCCTTGTTCAAAAAATATTTTTTAAGAATATTCAAATTTATATTTTTATTTTCTGTGGTTAGCATTTCAATTTTATTGATTTTTTATTTGTTTTTACAATATTGTGGAATTTTTATGTTATGTACGTAACAAAAATGTATATATTTTTCATTTTTGATTTTTCACCATTTGGCTAATATGAAAAGACAGATTTTATGAAGTTTTTGTTTTATTTTGACTTTTAAAAAATTAAGATTTAATTTAGGAGTGATGCTACAAATACAAATATTTTTATAACCAAATCCAACTAAATAGAAACAAGCCCAGCGATAAAAATGTACACATGCGCCACCACTTCTCCATCTCCGCACAAAAATCTTTTTATTTATCAATTATGTTTGGGTATAACATTATAAAAGTACTTTTTTGTTTATTTATTACATGAAAAATATTTTTTTTTAAGAAAAAAAAGATCTTTTAAAAAAAATATAAATTGTAGCTTTTTAAAAAAATATTTTTTATTTTTTTAGTACTTTTACTTTTACTACTAGAAATTTGCCAAACACGCTAAAAAATAAAAAAAAAATCTTTTTTCAATAATGCGCCCAAACAAACACTTAGATAAAAACTTAAAGAAAATAGAAAAAATAAAAGATACAAAACTGATATTAATGTCCTCTTCGTTTTCCACCCACTGTCTCAATCCATATGCTTTCTTCAGAGACAGGCGGTGGATCAATTACACCAGCCTCTATAGCAGTCTTCCGCTCTTGCTCAGCCTGAAACATACGCTCCTGAAATATATCCTACAATGAACAAAAATGATTGATAAATTACTATAAGTATCAATAATGCATAACAATTAGATAACAAAATAGTTACAATTAATAAAGGTAAGTTACCTTTGTCTTTCGGGAGTGTTCATCAACCCATTGAGTCCTATCCTCTTTGCGAGTATGAGTGTGCTCAAAAAACTCATCCATACGTGATGGTCTTCCAAGCGAATGATTCTACATAATGTAACCAAATTATCAACAAATATGGGATGTGGCTGAAAATTTAGTATGAAAGTTTATTCTTTAAAATTAAAGTTATTCAATTGATTCCTTACTTTTTTATGAATAACCTAACATAGGTAGCCTTATATTCTATATTTTTATCAACAAATATGGGATGTGGCTGAAAAATTAGTATGAGTGTTGGCTGCCATCATGTTCCTTATCCTTTTCTAGTTTTTTTGGTAAATTGTATCCTTTTATAATGTTTGGCAAATAATTGTGTTGTACCTGATGTTGGCAAATTATAATATAAAAAATGTCAGACTGCATTGAGCACTATGGTTGATCTGCATATGTAAGGTTGTTATGGAGTATCTTATTCCTAATTAGTGACAAATCTTATAAAGACATGGAACATATATATAATAAATTAAATAAAATATAACAAAATACAAGTGTATGTGTACCTGTGTTGAACATGATGATATTATCTTATATTTTTATCTACTCATTATATTTAATTAGTGATCACTATCCAGGTGGTTGTTATAGATTTTTTGTGTGTGTATGTGTGAAACATAAAAGCAGTGTAGTATTAGAATTTAGCGAATTTGATTCAACTGAAAGAAATTATGATAATTAAGGAATATGTGTAAATGAAAATTCTAATACATTACTATGCACCTTTTCACATTTATATATAATATATTATTTGAAGATGAACTTATTAACGTGAATGGGATGATACAAGTTGGAATCAAAACAGATTATAAATTGAATTCATAACTTCATATTATTACTACTAGGGAGGACGGCTTTGTGAATACGAGGAGGAAGTGACATGGAGAAAATACATGTAAAAATATAGAATATAAGGCTACCTATGTTAGGTTATTCATAAAAAAGTAAGGAATCAATTGAATAACTTTAATTTTAAAGAATAAACTTTCATTGATCTTTGACATCAAGAAAACATCACGCAACAGAGAATTGATGTGGCTGAAAGCAAATAAACAATTGAATTCACATAACATGACTATAACTGGTGCTCACGGGACATTCATCTTAAAAGCCTAGTCCACTTCCAACCCAACTATGGGACGTGCTTTTCAGAGTTTATATATTAGATTCTCTTTCTCTTTCTCTAATTTCTCACTATAATATCAATTAATTCATTTCTTTTTTCATTTCAACCAATTAACACTATTATTTTGGGATGTACTTTTATTCTAAATTATTATCATTCTGATTTAATGATTGGTTTTATCTATCGTTAATGTTCAAATTATATGTGTATATGAACAACTCTAAAAAGGGAATTTAGTGTACTACTACTACAAGTGCAGCAAATGTTATATCACGAAGGAGTAATTTAGTGTACTACTACTACTTTTGCATAGCTAGTAGGGCCAACCAGCTACTTTTCTTCTCCAAAACCAAAAGAAGGGCTCAATATTTGATCTTTAGAAGCTCTCCAATGGTAGTATATTAAGAAACCAGTCAAAAGAAGCCACACATAGACAATCAAAACTTCACAAATATTGAAAATGCACATAAAATTTTGAATCTGTATAAAATTCTATATTTTTGCAACTGTCACCATTCACAGAACAGCAAATATCATAGTAAAGATTGTCTATAAACAACTTACCAAGCGTAACCTCGCTTCTGGAAAAGTGGTGCCTCCTGCAGTGTGAAGGGAAGTACCTCGAGTCGATTTCCTGGCAGCTGTATTTCTCGCCTGTAATTGTCTATAGGCATCAGTGTCCCAATGTCTCATCAATTCACCGAGAACTTCTGGTGGGATCCAATATGGACGGGCACCTTTTTTGCGAATGGCATGGAGCATACCTCGCAAGAGCTTGGCAGCCCTAAACCTCCAAGCTTGATAGATATCATCCTCTTCCGTATCAATAATGTCAAAGCATTTCTATTTTAAAAAAATCCCCTTCCGTATCAATAATGAGACTTAGGTATGGTAGTTTAAATCATTGGAATAAAAAAATCACATTTTACAATATCACTTAAAATAAATGTTAAAATTGTTGAGACAAAAACACTGCCAAAGTAACTAGTAAGTATACTACTAGTAGTATATCACATACCATAAAAGCTAAGATTACTTTTTTAGTGATAGAAGAAGAAAAGTTCTATTAGCAAGAGGGTCTATGATAGTTCTATTAGCAAGAGCCACAAATTCAAAATAGTAATCAGTTAGTTAAAGGCTTTGAATATATCCAATTATCATTATTTGAATATATCCAATTATAACACAGCAAATGTCACTCTGCACTATTTGAATATATCCAATTATCATTATTTACTTGAATTTGCAATTTTGCATTGTGGATACCTATTTATTTTTTTCCCCTCTCAAAAGTCATCTAATTTAATCCCATAACTAAATAAAGGACTCTGCTGTAATTTCATCAAATTTAAGGAGAATTTAATGTATTGAAGCAATTTAATATACAGTCTTATAATCTTAATAGTAAGATACAAAAGCTAAAACCCTACACCCACAAGTAACACCACATTTGATCTAATTTAGAAGTGAAAAAAAAGTTTAGTAGAACAACAAAGAAATAAGAATCCAGTTTTGGTTTTAAGAACTATTAATCAGATGTGAATGGGTATGCCTAATCATTTCTATGAACAAAACTCAATAAACAAATAGGACCCTTTCCCCCTTTCTATCTTTCTCTAACTGCATGCCCATATTCATTAACTTGTTTTTTTTATCATTCTATTGGACATTGAACATTAAGCTAAAAAATAAGAATATAAAACAAAGATATCAACATATCATACATAATGAGCAAAGCCAAAGTAGATGCAAGAAGGCAGAATATATAGAACATAAGGGGACAGTATAATATTCTATGAGATATAAACAAGGAAGATAAAATTTACCCTCCACTCAGTCCACCATATTTTTCGAGTATCATCATCTGCCTCATCAAAACTCAGCCAAGGCTTGTTGTAGTTTTCTTTAAAAACCTGAGAGATACGCTTCAATCCAGGCTTAGGTGGGTGCCAACTACATAAAAAAAAATGATAAAGACATATTACTTAGTAAAAATGAGACATGTTATTCATAAAATTTAAAGCAAATAACAAACCATTTGGCACCATCATATCTAAGCTTGGGAGCACTCGTGCTGGAGTGACCAGTGGCAGTGGATGTTCCTTGACCCTGAGCATCTTGGGTACTATTAGATGTGGTTTGTCTTTCCCCACAAGATTCTGCTAGATTAGGAGCTACAATAGGAATAAGGAACTATTTGTAGAAACTGAACCTGCATAATGGCATTCTACGTGAATTATATCCATGATGAGATATAAAACTTAGCTTTCAGTCTTCCACCAAACAGCTTATAGGAGGAGTTTTTCCTTGATAAATTATATAAAAAAAGCAAAATAGATGGTAGCCCAAAAAGATTCTAGTGTTACCAGAGAATACAGCTCTCCAACACGGTTCTGCAGGGGAGTGCCACTAAGCGCCCATCTGTATGAAGAGTCTAAGGCAAGAAAAGCTTTTGCAGTGTTACAGTGTCGCGACTTTATGTAGTGTGCAGTAGATAAGGATTTGTGATTACATACAGTGCAAAAAAAGCCACCAAGTATGGCCACAGGACGGGTAGGAGCAGTTGGGCAAATCCATTTTATCTGCACCATATCATATTATAAGATTAAGAAACATTTTATGATACCATATCATATTACTTATCTAAATATTATAGACCTAGCTAGGGAGAGTATTATACTAGAGAAGCAATTAAGAAAGTCTCAAATGGAGTGAAGGAATAAATATTCTTACATTTGAAAGTGGAAGAGTCTCCAGGAGCTGAGATGAGCTGCAAACAAAACAAACTCAAATTCCAGAAATCACAGGTTTCCTTACATAAGTTACTACTCAAACTCAGCCATGCATTTTATTCTTAATTTTCAATAGAGAAACAAGATAAGCATTAGCCAGAGGAGAGGTAAAAAGTTATCAAAAAATTAAGACATCATATAATGTTAGAAGAAGTGAATCAGCTTTATTATACCAATTTCAGTCTCTTAGCTTTTATTTTTGCTTGATTTTTCTGAGTATTATTGTACCATCTGCTTCTTTCGATTTTGCAAAACTGTTATAATGGTTTGGTTTGGTTTGGTGTTTCCAAATCATAAGATAGATACAGAGAGAGAATCAAAGAATATTTGCTAACCAAATTGAAAACTTAAACTTAATCAAGAGAGAGATATTAGCCTACTAATATTTAGTATTTACTAGTCGATCTAACTACTGTGCATGCTAGTTTTTGGGTCAAAATCTTAAATTCCTAGCACATTTTTAGCAAAATATCAACAACTGAGATAACTGCAACAATTATTGGGTGTTCAGTTCAGCATTACAAATTCCCTCCCTCCATATGTTTTGTCAATCAATAAACAAACTAAATTAAAAATCTAAATTTAAAACCTAATTACTAAATCATCCATTAAAAACCAATCAACAAACTAATTATCTAAAATATGAAACCCCAAATCAACAAATTAATTAGCTAAGTAGGGGAGCAGAGGAGTAGGGAAGAATCCAAACACAAGCAGGGGAGCAGGTAACTCACCCTCACCAGGCCATTGGATAAGCACAAGCTAGCAGTGACGGCAAGTAGAACCAGCGACAATGGCGAAGGGAACTTCGGAACCAGCGACGATAAGGGTTTTCAAATTACGTGCTCCTGCCTGTCATCCTTGACAACATTCAATTCTTATCAAATGCATGTTCAATCGAATAACTTATGAATAAACCCTAAACAAAGAAGAAAGAATGGAAACTGACCCTCGCTGGAGTTCTACCTCGCTGAAAACCCTTGGTTTGAGTAAGGCGTCGGAGTAGGGTTTATGGTTGAGAGAGAGTGTGTGTTGAGGAGCGCCGGCAAAGCAACCGTGACGGAGCGGCGACGGCAGTGGAGAATGACGTGGGTTGGTGCTGAAATGGGGATTTTGGGGTAAAAGAAAATTGTGTTTCTGAATTCTCTGGACGCGGGAAGTGTTTTGGGTAAGTTTTTTTTAATGATAAAAATCGACGGCAGATTTGTCAATTTTAAATTAAAAACAATCGACACTCAATGCGTCTATTTTATATATTAAATCTATACCGTTTATTTGGTTTTAGAAAACGATCTAGACTGTTAAAATTTATCGACGGCAATTGTTGTCGATATTTTAATTAATAAAATCAACGCCGTTTTCGTCGATTTTAAAATAAAATTATTTTCAGCCCCAAGTTCGTCGATAATATGACGATAATATTATGTATCATAACATTATCGACGACCTGGCCGTCGATTTTAATATTTTATTTTTAATTATTTTTTTCTAGCAATAACGACAGCAAGCCGTCGATAAATATCGACGGCAGAAATAGCCGTCGATTTTTAGCGTCGAAAAAAACGTTTTTTCTAGTAGTGTTTGCATGTTCTAGTGACTATGGCACTCGAATTGTGCCCTTATCTAAAATGAAAATTTTAAACTTGAATTAGCATTTTTACATCTGGTCTTGTTATTATTAAAAAATAAATTCACATAAATTAAAATATAATGGATAATAATCATTTTTA
>NC_029792.2:73612781-73614411 GCF_000816755.2 Arachis ipaensis
AAATTTATATAGATTTACATATATGACTGAAAGGTATGGCCAGGTAACGACAAGACTAGCAAAGTAGTTTATGTGGAACAAAAAGGCAAATAAAGGAGAAGGAGAATGAGACTGAACAGAAGAAGTTATGTATTGAGGGTAGTATGGATGCTGAAATGTCGATGGTAGAAGATGTCAGCTATTCAATGACACCCCCAGAGCTAGGAAGATAATAATATGGAACTGTCAGGGTTTGAGGAGTTTTTTGACGGTCCATAATTTTATTCAAAAACCAAACTCGAATGGTAGAAATAAAGCTCAGATAATGTGGATTCGTTAATTGGCACATTGTTACTCCTATTGTTTTGGTAGGAGGTTTGGTGCTAGCTTGAAAGGAAGATTGTAAAATTCAAATATATAGTAGCTCTGAGTTTCATATAGCTACAACCGGACCAACCCAAAAAATTTTAGAAATAAAGAAAAAATATATATACTAGAATAAATTCTGTTAAATATTATTAATTATACTAAAAATATAATGGAAATATAATAATAGAAACTTAATTTATAATTTTTTTTCTTTCTTTATCTTTAAAATAATTAAATTTGTTATATTTTTTAATTTAATTTTGATATAATGTCAGATGAAAGATTTTATGCATATGTTTAATTATGTATTTTAAATTAGTAAATTGATCAATTCTCTTTAGAAATTTGTATGCAACATAAGTACATATAATAGAACAAAAGATAAAAAAACAAGTAATAAGGATGAATAAATTGAGAATAAAATAAAATATATGAAGCCATGAAGAAAATATAAAATTAGATTAATACCTAAATTATAATTGTTTGAACTAAAATTTGCAATTGAAAATATCAAAAAGAGAAACAATAAAATTGGAAGATACAATGAGTCATAGAGAGCTATATAAAAAAATTGGATAATTTAAAATTTAAATTTTGATGAGAGAAGATGACCAGTAGATAAGGAATAGAAAAAGAAGGTTGAAAATATGAAACTAATAAAAGGGTTTAAGGGAATAAAGGAGTGACGATAAAAGAACTAAATTTGATTAGGTTAACTAATAATCAAAATGATAGAGAGATAAAAAAGTAGATTTGGGACATTGGACAATTGGGCTTAGTTTATTTGTAGTGGGGTCATTTAAAATTTGAAGTGAGGTACATTATATATAACTATATTTTTTAAAAAATAATTGATAACACAGTGGAGGCAAGTGCCCCTCATTGTTGTTAGTGGGTCCGTGCCTGGTTACAATGGTGGAAGATTCGACAATGAATACTACATGAAGATTAATAGGATTCCACCTTAGCTGCAATGAATAGGTGCAGGCAGGACAATTCCATGAGTTAACAGAGAAAATAAGGTATTTTCACGGTGGTATAGCTATCCTTGGAGACTTTAATTGAATTACTGGCCAAAATGAAAAAGAGGGAGGAGGACTCATACCTGTATCTTTTATGATAGATTTTAATATGTTATCTGCAAGATATAGGAATGGTTAGAAGACTTTTTACATAGTGTAATAGGAGGATAGGGAATGAGTTAATTTGAGAAAGGTTTGATAGGGTACTAGTGAATGGACAATGGCTGCTGCACTACCTAAATCCGGTGGGTTTGAGATTA
>NC_029792.2:73614463-73618947 GCF_000816755.2 Arachis ipaensis
ATCAAAAAGGCATTTCAAATTTCAAGAACGTATGTGTGGTACTGAGGAGGTGTAGGAGATTATTCGAGAAAGTTAGAATATTAATGTGGAAGGCTCTCTCATATCTTCAGAGTAGCTCAAAAATTAAAAGTTTGCAGACATAAGCTTGTATAGTGGCAGCAAAACAGTAATTTTAACTTAAAGAAGCTAATAGGCAAGCTCACAGAACAGTTAGAAGAGATGAGAAATGCAGGTATTAATGGGGCCACGAAATCAATGAAATTGAGTTGAAACTAGAAAGAACCTATCTTAATTAAAAGCTTTAATGGAAAAAGAATTCCAGGGTAAAATGGCCAAAGGAAGGTGATCAGAATACAACTTTATTTTACTAAAAATTAAAAACGCAAACAAGGCGTAATAAAATTTGGAAAAGCTCATGGTAATGAAGGAGGGGTTGCTACATTTCATGCTGACAATGCTCGAGTGGCGGAAGACTACTTTAAGGGAATTTTTTCCTCCTCTACCTAGGGGAACCTGTGCCTTTCTTTATAGACTTTGAACCTATGGTTACAGCTAGCATGAACCGAAAGTTGCGAAGACTGGTATCGGATGAGAAAGTTAAGAGGGTGTCCTTTAGTGTTCATCTTCAGAGTACTCCTGGTGATGATGGTATGATGGCCAAATTCTTTCAGTTCTACTGGGACATTGCTGGTACAGACGTTATTAAAGAAATTCGAAACTTCTTTGGTGGAGGGAGGATCCTAAAAAGTCTCAACCACACTAATATCTGCTTAATTCCGAAAGTGCGAGATACCACCAACGTGAGTCAGATGAGATCTATTAGTTTATCTACAGTTATGTACTAGATTATCTCTAAAGTCATTGTTCATAGATTACAAAACTATATCAATAAACTAATATGCCCTAACCAAAGTGCTTTTATGAAAGGGAGGCTTATTTCTAACAATATCTTAATCGCTCATGAATATATGCACTATCTAAAAAATAAGAAGAAAGTCTTAGAATATGAAATGGCAATGAAATTGGACATGAGTAACGCGTATAACAGAGTGGAATGACAATTTATATAGTTTATCATGAAAATAATGGGATTTGATGCAACCTGAATTTGCTAGATGCGAGAATTAATAACCACAGTTTCTTATTCTGTTGTTTTGGAAGGTCAACCATTAGGTTTTTTTAAACCAAATAGAGGAATCCACCAAGGAGATCCTCTATCCCCATATCTATTTCTTTTTTGTGCTGAAAGTTTATCTTTTTTGCTATACAAAGCAAAGAAAAATGGTCCAATTCAAGGTATTTAGATTAACAGGAGGTGCCCTACAATTAACCACTTGCTATTTGCTAATGTCTCAATCCTATTTTATAAAGCCTCAGAGGAAAATTGTCAAAGATTAATAGAGCTGCTTGATGGTTATAAGAGTTTTAGTGGACAGAAGGTGAATCTAGATAAATCAGTGGTTTTTTTAAGTAATAATACCCCTGTCCCATGCAGGAAATAAATTGCTACAATGCTTAGTATTATCCATATTAGAGCACAAAATAAGTATCTGGGACTTCCGTTGATGATTAACAAATCCATGAAGGCTCTGTTTGGTTCCATCAAGGAAAAGGTGATTAAAAGGGCTTAGGGATGGAAAAAGTTACTTCTATCTAGTGGTGGCAGACAAACCCTTCTCAGAGCGGGAAAAAAGTGATTCACATTTACACACACTCTTATTTCAAGCTCCATGAAAATCTTATCTAGGAAATTCACAGTATTTTAAACCAATTCTGGTGAGAGCAACGTGAATTGGAAAGAAAAATGGCTTAAATCAACTGGGATAAAATGACTCGTCCTAAGAAAGAATGAGGTCTCAGCATCAAAGACCTTAGAGCTCAGAATTTGTTTTTCTGGGTAAACAAATTTGGAGACTAGCTACTCATCCTAATTCACTCATTGCAAAGGTATACAAAGGCAGATATTACAAGTACGGATATATTTTAAGGACAAAAGCGGGTACCTCACTATCTTGGAGTTGGAAAAGCATGTTGGAAAGAAGATGCGTTTTGGAAAAAGGCCTCAACTGGAAGATGGGTTCTGGAGACTCCATCTACATACGGGCAGATCCATGGCTTCCTCCTCCTTATCCATTACAAATTTGGAATAACCCCAACAATACTCTGCTAAATTCCCTAACTTGTCTTTGTGAAGAATCTGATAGATAGCAAGGGACAGTGGAGGCAGAGTTGTTATTATGAAAAATTTTTAACCAAAAATTGCACACAGAATATTATCAATCTCGCTCTCAAATGACCACGACAAGCTTCAATGGACTTTGAACAACTCATACAGCTATGATGTAGCATCTAGGTACCGAATTGCTTACCTGTTCTTTCATGCAACAATCGACCTCTGTCCCGAATATATGCGCCAATCATTAGTTTGGTCCCAACTCTAGAATTTGCCACTGCCACACAAAATCAAACTATTTCTTTGGAAATGTTTTCATGGTAGGCTCCTGGTATTCCACTTGATCCATTAGAGGTTCCAAAACACTCCCTCGGACTGTCGTCACTGCTAGAACGAAACTGAAACAATCATCCACTGCCTGTTCAAATGTAAGAAAGCACAAGCAGTGTGGGAAAAAAAGTGAGATTGAAGAGCTCATACTTGACATGCAAACCTCTAACTTTTTCGAGTGGTGGAAGAAAACTTTCTTAACCTTGCGTCAGCAAATAGGAGGACATCGAAAACTACAACTCCTCACATTGTTGATTTGGAATGTTTGGAAGGACCGCAATCATTGCATCTTCGACCACCAGGGAGGACACCCAGATGAGATAGTCACTGCTACCATCAGGCTATTGGAAGAACCTCAGCTATGAACTCCTGCTTCATAACCCCCTTTCTTCTTCTTCTTCTTCTTCGAATATTAGAGATTCATTTACTTTACTCTTTCACATTTGTGAATTTGCTTGAGAGACTCCCATTCTTATGTTTCCAGCCAAACCACCGCCGCAGGGTACCAAGTCACCATGACGGTCAGGGATGCACGTCTTAAGGTTGGGGTTTTGGGTGTTATGCGGGTTGGGTCGAGTCTTTGGCCCTGTCCAAAATATGGGGAGGGATGGGGGGTAACGTTTCTGGGTTGGTACCTAGAATGTCTTTCGGAGATGAATGCGTCATTGTTAAAAGGTCATAAAGCTTGGTCAACAAGCATTCCACTATTCCAAGTATCAAGTTGAGACAAGTCCAATGACTCTAGCCACTATAGTCACGGAAAGAGAATAGCCACCAGAGATTGCACCTTTTATCAAACAAACATTATTAGCAACGAAGTTAATAAATTTTTTTATGAGAATTGAATTGGCCAATTGGGCACTTTGATAGAATAAAAATAAGTAGGTACCCTCTGGCTTGCCAACTCCGATATCTTTTTGAAGAATCACTCCTTGGAAAATGATAAACTTGATTTTCTTAGGGTGAAATATCAGTACA
Organism: Arachis ipaensis; assembly: GCF_000816755.2. Lineage (NCBI taxonomy): Eukaryota > Viridiplantae > Streptophyta > Magnoliopsida > Fabales > Fabaceae > Arachis > Arachis ipaensis. Next base: position 73,617,945 of record NC_029792.2, read on the forward strand.
GAAATTCTTGGAGAAAATATGCATAAAATATTAGTCATCGATTTAGGGAGGCTAGTCATGTTTAATTTTTTTGTTGATCAAAATTCTTTAGAAGTTCAAAGTTTTACAGGTTTGGTGAACCATCCAAAATTTATCTCACCAATACCTTTGAAAATTTTCTCATATGAGATTCATTTCCACATATACGTGTATTCGGGCTACTACAGAAATTTGGATGAATCTTTTGTAGAAGACTTATTTGAAATATCGGAGGAACTTGTTCACTCAAATTAATGAAGTTTCATCGCTAAGTAAAGCAAAACTCATTAATATATTTTATTTTATGTTCTTTATTTTTTCTAAGGGCAAAATGATTTGCATGTTATAGCGACTATGACACTCGAATTGTGCCCTTTTCAGCTAAATTCTTTATTCTTAGTTTTCTGTTCTCGAATGAGATATGTTATTTGTTTTATATTTTCTTTCTTAATATTACTATATTTTCAGTATTACATACATACTATTAATAATATTAATTGTTAACTTAGCATAAATAGTTAATTTTAACTATTTTCATGTTAGTTAGGATAAGTTTTGTTTTCACTTGTTTTTTATTATAATTTATTTTTATCTTCTGATTCCAATCAAATAACTAGAAATGGTTAGAAGAAAGTGAGAACGGGATGTGGCGGAGCAAAAGCGAGAATATATATGAAAAAATATTATTAGAATTGGTTTATTTATGTTATACAATAAAATAAAAATTCATACCTATTTTTACTATTTGGCTAATATGAAAGACAAATTTTATGGAATCTTTGTTTTAGTTTGGCCTTTAAAAACTTAAGATTTAATTTAAACCAAAAAAACATAATAAAAGTTACTTCAATACATACGTAAAATCCAAATTTTAAAGTTGGATTATAAGTGAACTAGCGGCTCAACAGGCACTATTGTGTCTGTTCAGCCGCTTTTCTATTATTTTTAAGAAATTAATTTTTGTGTTTTTATTTTAAAATTATAA
>NC_029792.2:73619456-73648253 GCF_000816755.2 Arachis ipaensis
AATTATATTTAAAATATTTTCTATTTTTATGCATAATTATAATTGATAAAAAATATTTTTTAAAATTTATTATTCATTTTTTAAAATTATCTTTAATTTTATTTTTTTAAATTATTAATTTATATTTTTATTATTGTCTCAACGCCACTATGATATTGCATTGTTCTCCTTTCTCGTCTTTTTCTCCTTCCACCTTCTCTTCACTCTATGGTTATTAATTATCACCAAATATCATTATCACAACTTCTAATTTTGTCTATCACTTTTATTTATAACCAACTATTTTGTTAAATTTTATAAGTTGTTTAAATTTTACTAAAAATTTTTTTGTGTCTTTTGAATATCTGAATGTATAAAAATTATAATTTTTTTCTTGATGTGCGTGTTAGTTGTCTTATTTTGTTCCATTGAGAAGAAATTTAAGACAAAAAATATTCAAAATTTTTGTTATATTAGCAAAATTTGATGTCAATAATTATAAAAAATAATATCAAACTATATTATTTTTAACTAAATAATAAAAAAATAAAAATACATTATTGTAAGTTTTTTAATTAATAATTATAAATTAAAGTCACAGTTTAATATAGTACCTTGGACAAAAAGTAATCATTGTTATTATCATATTTGACTACTACTATATAAGTTTTATGTTTATTTTATTATGCACATTAATTAAACTGTACTTTATTATTTCGTTTTGCATGTTTTGAAATAATGTCATCGTATTATAAAGGTGAAATTAATTTATCATTTGAATATTATCGCTAAAAAATAGTTGCTTAAAGTGAAACGCTAAGTAAAGATAAATAGAAAAATTTTATAATTAGTTCGAAAATTTTATATATCTCTCTCCAAACTCAATTTTGTTATGAAATTTTTTTTAGGTAAAAATATTTTTAACTTCCTATATAATAAGTATCATTTAAATTATCTAATGCATAAAATGTCACATCTTTTTATTTATCTTCAAAATTAAAGTTAATTTTTGTTACTTTTTTACTTTCTTTTGGTTTTCTAAATTAGCCCATATATTATCAAATTATATCTGTTATTTATGCAATAATTTATTTCTTCTAGTAGTTATTCATTAATAAATGTTAAATTACCCAAATTCAAATCTATTTTCTTAAAGCACTTTTTAATCATCTGGTTTGAATCGTTTGAATAGGAGTTCTTTAGACTCTAAAATTTTTAAAATAAAAAAAAATAATAAAATAAATTAAAATGCCTAATAAAATAAAATAATCCAAAAAATAAAAGATATATAAAAAACTAATTTATAAAATTTTTCATCCCATCATTGACAGATAGTTAAATACAGACATGTCAAAAAAAAATAAAATGTACATATAAAATGTAGAGAAACTATTTTTTTTGTCAAATCAAATTAATGAGAGATAAAGACATAACGCAATTTGTCTACGTAAAAAATGGTAACAAATTAAAAAAATTAAAAATGGATTAAAAATATAGATTGTGTAAGTAAATTGAAAAAAAAAATTTATAACCGCAGTGGAGGAAGACAAAGGAGTAGGATGGAGACAATTCAACTGAGAATGTTAAAGAAAGAAGAAGAAAAACATAAAAAAAATACAAAAATGATAATTTTTTTTAAAAAAACTACAACAAAAACTCTAATAAAATAATTAGAGTGAAACTACAGAGTACATTCAGAACAAAACGGTACAAATGAAAACTAAGATAAAACTAAATAAAATATAATTTAAATGAATATTACAAAATATAATAAAATTTACCAAAAATTACTTATCACTATTATTGATGATAATTGAACACTTCCTTCATCATAAATTATTCTTTTGTTCTTTTCGTACATGCTTCTAAAACCAACATTTATCATAATCATAGTCTATTTTAGGAAGTTGTCTAAAGAGTTATTCAAAAGGTGAAAATGTTAGAGTTGAGTAAGAGAAGTAAAGAAAATTAAAGAAATGATAAAAAAATAGATTATTTAAGTGGAGGATTGAGAAAGAAGTTACGTGTGAATTTTTTTTGCAACTAGTAGTGAAATGCATAACTGTAAAATTAGTTTTGAATTATGTTGGCATTTAGCAGGGTTAAAATAGGAAAGAAAATTGGACACCAAACTTGAGGTTTTCGCATTATATATTGTTATAGATATATTACTAGTAGAATATTTTGTAAGATAGGAAAAGTGAATATATTACAATGTTCATTGAAATCTGATTACAACTAAGGTGAGCACCTCCTTTTATAGAGGTCTCTAGATAGAAGTGATACCTTACGAAATCTAGACAAACCTATCATATAATGCCAGCTGGAGGATAAAGATAAGCCTTATATTTTTTTGCGTTTTCTAGGCATGTGACTGAGGTCACTTTATTTCAGCACACTCATAATTATATATAGTGGAAACAACAGTGTCCTAATAAAGGGACGGTTTGAAATAGTCTTCTGGAAGGGTCCCATCACCATCTAAGAAGGATAATGTGTCTTCAGAAGCCAAATTAACAGCTCTAAGATCTCTATCCGGGTCTTGTAGATAGGTAAATAGGTCTTCAGTGTTTCCTTCATTTGGATCTTGGGCATCTTGCAGATATGGGTCATATGGATCTGAGTTTGGGCCTTCAGCATCATTGGGTATTCCTGCATCAATTCTAGTTGGGCTTGGTGGTAAGGCATACACTCTTCCACCTGGATCTTCAGAATTCAGATCTTCTTCAGAATTTCTGCTTGGAATATGTGTAGACGTGCTGGGTTGGTCTCTTGGAGCATAAAAAGAGTATTGTCCAAATTGATTAATTATTCCTGAAGTTATAAATCTGAACTGGAACTCTTGGAGGGTTATTGGCGGAACATCTGTCTGGAACGGGAGTCCTTCAACTACATCTCTCTCTCCATATAGTCCAGGCTGCTAAAGTTGACAAAGGTATTTAGCCAGGGTATTTAGGACTATTTTTTCATCTGTGGGCCATATGGTGGAGTATCCAACAATATTGACCCTATTCATGGTGTATGAATCTCCCCCAGTAAAATAATTCCTCTGTAAGGTGATAAAACAACAGAATTTTTGTTTTGCCTTAGAGGATTTATCCCATAGTTGGTGCCGGTCGAGCATATTATATAACATTCCTCTCCATGCATCAAGTGGGGCATACATAGAGAATAGCCAGACTAGATGAGACTGGGCTTGAGTGCGATTGCACAGGATGTGATATACAGGGAAGAGTGGCACTATGATAGCACATGTATACATGGAAGACAGAGCCCATATATACCACATCATTTTCTCTAGTATAGGCCCTTGGATTATTGGTATAGTACAAAAAGGGGTATCCATGTTGAAGTACCTTGGTTTTGGATGGATTTGGGTTATGATAAGGAGCTGGTGTAGCCAGTAAAACAAAGTTTGTCTAGCTAGACAGTCTATTTGGAACTCTGTCTGAAGTCTTGCTTTGAAGGAAAAAGGACCAATCTTTCTTCTGTATGGGCTCCTGTAAAGTGGACAATCAGGAAATAGAATGGTGTGTGAAGGATTGTATGTACTCATGGTGCAAATGTAATGGATTGGTTTGGGGAGTGGTTCTTTGGTTGGTCTGGATAGGAAATCAGCAAGTGTGTTTTGATGTCCCTTGATGTGTTCCACTTCAAATTTATAGCGAGAAAACCAGTCTTTCCATCGTAAGAGTTGAGAGTCTGACAAGATCTTTTTCTTGATCTCCAGCATTGATGGGAAAGAGGTGTTATCCATTTCCACAGTGAAATGATAAGAACTGGGGTGAAAATTAAATTTTTCTATCCCTCTTTTGATAGCAAGAATCTCTTTGTAAGTGGTATGGTAATGTTTTTCAGATTCTTTGAATTGTCCACTAGCATGTGCACAGTAGTGTCTTGTCCCGTCAATCTCTTCAAGTAGCACAGCTCCCCAGAATTCATCACTAGATCTGTCTGCAATATTCTTTTTCCTGCGCCGGGAATCTTTGAAGGAGGGGGTCTTGTGCTATCTTCTTCAGGATTTTGACAGCTGTGGTTTGCTTAGGTCCCCATGGTGGGGCTTCTTTTTTAGTAGTTTTGACAGCTGGCTGGTGTGTCTGGTCATATCTGGGATAAAGTCTCTGATGTATGTAACGTCCCGTCTAGCAAAATACCTTGCTTAAGTCAGGGTATTTCTACTAAAAAGAACATTACATAACATTTTCTAATATTAACTACTTAATTATCGAGCCTTTGTATCGTGTTCGCGTTTCAGTTTTAAGAAAAATGCCAAAAAAATTTTGTTTTTATTCATTAAAGACATGTATCAAGGATAAACATTGCAAATAATAATAACAACCACATAAGTATTATTTCTTATACATAAGAAGTCATATAAACCCAAATACAACACCTACCCCTCTGTTAAAATAAAACCTCAAAGGACAAGAGTGAGGGGACTCTATGAAAGCAATCAGAATCATAAAGAAAGCCTACTAATCGCTCGCAGCTTCAAATTGCGTCTTCAAACCTGTGGCACTGAAAGGGTGGAAAATTTGGGGGTGAGAACCAAACCACATGTTCTCAGTAGAGGTAGAGAATGCCGTGAAAGTAAAGAATAAAACGCAAATAGTTAATTTCACTCAAAAATATTTAAAAGAAAAACTGTTTTCATTTGCAGTGATCTTTACTCGCCGTATCAACCATTTATTTTGAAAACCAACAGCATAACATTCAAAAATCCAAAATCTTATAAAGCATCAGTTAATTATCCAAAATTCTAAACCCATATTTTCCTTTATAAAAATCTTAAAAGTTTTCTTAGACCGTATGAATGACTAATCTGTTCCAAGCATAGGTTCATTAAGTCTATGCTGAACCAGCTCAATCTTTCATACTTACTAAACCTCAAACACAATCCAATCACGGCCTCAGGCCCAAGCAATTTAACCAGCACCCAATTCACCACAATCCAGCCAATCAGTTACAAACACAAGTAATGAGGTTCAAACACAATCAAGAGCAATTATATCAAGTATAGCAATTAGCAGTTAACAGAATTATTCACTTAGGCAAACCAATTACAATATACACACCCAAACAATGTCACATAGATGCATATGATGAATGTCTAGTCCTAGTGCAGGTAATGAGCTCATCTGTCGGTTTCTACCCGCTCCCGACGTAACCCAGCATTACTAGCCGGATATGGCTTTCCTGTTGACTATACCCCTGTGTACAGGAAATAACCCCTCTGCCACCACAGGGTCTACTGCACGCAGGAAATAACACATCTGCCACTGCAGGGATGTATGCTGTAAGACCCAGAACTTTTGAAAAGTCTTATTATGATCAAGTCTCAAATCATATAGTTATTTATAGCCTTAATTTCGGAAATCATTTTATTAAAGATAATTAAGGCAAGTCAATTCTTTAAAGCTTTACAAATGAGTTAAATCGGTTGATATTGAGTTGATTTTTGAAATGGTTTCCTTGAGGTATGCCATTGAGGCGACTGTTGGATTTAAAGGAAAGAATGATGCTCTAATATTGATTTCAATATAAAAAGGAGCTTTTAGTGATTTTAAAGGAATTTAGACTTTTGATTGAGTAATCAAGTTTGAGGCATTTTGGAAGAGTTAGAAAAATGGGTTCCAAAAAGAAACTTGAAAGTGGTTTGATTCAAATGAACCGGTTCCGTTTCAAATGAGTTGATTTTTGGACCGAGTTGGAACTTGTGATTTTGTATGATCGGTTTCATAATAAATTCAGTTTTATTTACTTGAACCCGGAATCTATGATTTTAAAGGTTTCAATGAATTTTAAGGAATTTATATAAGTTGACCTTCCCTAAAGACTTGGGACTCTGCCGAGGAACCTTGTTATAAAATCCCATTGTGGGATGGGCGATTTTGATTGTTCCCAAATTGAATCTTTAACTTCCCATGGTTTTGGAAGTTGCCGATACACCTTTTGTATACAGGAAATAACCCCTTTGCCACTATAGAAATGGAACAGGTGGTCACGGTACTTCTGTAGCAGAAAATAACCCCTCTTCCTTACAGAATTAAAATATGGATCTGTACCGCAGGAAAGCGTTCTCAGTGGTCGCACCACTATCTATCTGACTGTCTCAATGCAGCAGATCATCACATAATCATTCTCATTATTCATCATCACTTTCACATTCTTATGTAGTACCACTTCCTTTCTCAGTTCAATCATACTATAAAAACTTTACATCTTTCCCCTTCCTTTCATAATTGCAAATACGCAAGCGGGACAAGACCCACGCCCTTGCCAACAATCTCGTATACCAAATAATCTCTTAAAAGAATCATTGAAGTTTCTATCATTGAATAAGCCTTAAATATTGATTTTGACTAAGTCCTTATACTTTTATAAAAATTTGGACATAATCTCCTTTAAAAATAGGACTTATCCACCCTTACGGGTTCCTTCTTTCTCAATATTTCATCAGCCTCTTTTAGTAATTGCCACAACAATATATCCTCAAAACATTTGATAATAAAAAAATCTATTTCTTAAATTCCATATCCAAAATAATTACCAACATAACTTGGCAGCCTGATTTCCATTTTGTTTTTAAAATATCAAATGAATTCGAAATTACGCAAACTTTATATCCATGCGACCGTCTCGGATTAATATTTCTATTAAATCAAAAATCATAATTTTTCGCTGACTCTAGCTTTGGAAATATAAGCAAAACCGTAACTACTCTGCAGTGTTTTAAATCCAGAAGATAGCAGCAGCATACAACATTCGAAATTTCATATAAAATCCAAATTAGATCCAAACACCTTCAAAATTAACGTGGTTAAACTTAACTTACCCAAATTTCTTTCTCAATTGGTTCCAGGGTCATACCAATTTTAATGAAGGAGTTACGTAGCTTGGAAGTTAGGTAATTTTCTGCAGAATTCTGTTTTACAAATCATTAAACACAACCTCTTCCAAGTCCCATAACTTACTTATTAAAACATGGAAAACCCTGAAATTTGAATCATATGTACTAAACATATTCAAATTTCACCTCCAATTGATTGCATCTTAATATCATTCCAGAATTAAAAATTATAAAGTCTCAAAGTTACTGACTTAGAAAACAAAACCTGACTTTTACTGCATAATACATCTTACTTTAAAAATTCATATATTTAAAACCACAACTCTAACAATTCTAAATTTTTATGAAATTAAAGTACTAGGACCAGAGTTTCATTTAAAATTTGTTCCATTTCAAAATTCAAATTGGAGAATTTTTAATAGAGGAAACAAGTTGCTGCTGTGTTAAACGTTCTGCAGAAAAACCAAATTTGACATCTATAATTCAAAAATTCACCATAAATCATAAACTTAATAAAAAAGTCTCAAATTCATCAGTCCATCTCCCTATATTCCCAAGCTTGATCCGGACTTGGTTCCACGCAATTCTGATAATCACAGAACTGGTTATAGCTTTTTCAAAGTTGCTGACTTAGTTTAGAAATTATGCAGAAAATAAGATTTTAGCATTCAACTTTGAAAAAATCATAAATAATTCTCTAGTTGATACAAAACCTTCAAAATTGAGTTTTCACAATTACACTTAATATAATTTACTTAACACTTAAATTCATATCATTTCAGTCACTATAGAGTCACTGAATCACTTTCAAAGTTGCCGTTTAATTTCAAGAGAACATGATTTTCAGCAAACCATTTAGTATTCAAAATCCAACCCTTCAATACCCCTCAAAACCAATTCCAAATCAACCACCAACCAAGTTCATTAACATTACAATAAACAAAATAACATCTCAACGGTAACAAACCCAACATAACCCATTAAAATTCAGGAATTCTCAACAATTAGTCATCAAACAGTTCCCAATCCACACAATCAATCAATATCATTAATCAACAATTCCAAATCATAATCTCAATCATTCCAATCACAATTTCAGCCACAATTCAATATTCACATAGTCAATCAATTATTCACAGCTATTGAATCTATTTGCAGTTATTCAATAAACCTTGTAGGCATTTTTAAATTAAAATCATTTTAAACCCCCTACCTAGATGTCGCAATTGCATAATTTAACGTAACAATTCCCTTCCCTTTTAGTTTCATGGCAGCAGCAGTGACTGTCATGCAACCGGAATGGCAAGGCAGCAACCGGAACAGCAGCATTGTTAATCTTCACGGCAGTGACCGGGGTTGTAACCAAACAAAGGATTCAAATTGGATGGAAATTAAGAGCAATCACAGCCCTAGAGATCTCAAGACAAGGCACATACCGGGATCGACTCAGAACAAGTATAGCAGTGATAAAAAAATGTGTAAATAGACAATGATCAAGGAAAAGATCAATCTAGAATTAAAGTAGCATCAGACTCACCAATAGCAACTCTAACAGATTCATAATAGCATCAACGCTGGTACTCCAAATAATAGTAGTAGAGAAACAGGGGCAGCAAGGGGCATGAACGACAGGGACAACTAGGATCCAGATTGACGATGGCGACAACAATACAAAACATGAACATACACTATTGTATTCAGAATTAAAATATAGTAGAGAAATAAAATCGGGAAGCAGAGCACGAGCAAGAGTGTTACAGTTTCAAAAATGGAATTGGGAACGCAAGGGAAGCTGCTGTCGGGCAATATCAGTGGCGCTTCCCTTCAAGTCTGATGGTGATTAAACTGTGACAGCGAGCTCCCTTCGACGGCAGCGCTGATGGCGGTTCGCGGCGTTAGTAGGGACGACTCCATCGCGGTGATGAAGACAGCTTCTTCTCGGTTAGCGGCTTGCAGCTCATTTTTCTCCCAACATCGTTTCTCCTCTCCTCTTCGTGGTTCTGTTTCCGACGGCGGCGACGGGTTGGCTGCGATGAAACCCCTGGCGGCAAGACGCGATGGCTCTCAACGCACGACTCCTCTCCTCTCTACAAACAGTGGCGGCAATGCGTGGAGGACGGCGGCGAGCTGGGCGCGACGGTGGCACGATAGCAGCGCAACTGGACGGCATAGAGTGTGGCTTCTTCCCCTCCGATTCCAAGCTCTCTCTTCTTCCTCAGCTCTCTCAGAAGATCTCCTCTCCTCCGTGTGTGTATGTCTTCGTTTTGGGAGAAAAGGGGGGTAAGGGTTTGTGAATTAAGGAAATTAGGTTTAGAAATTAAGATTTTATATAAGAATATAGATAGATATGAATAGATATTTTGATAAAATTGGAAGGTAGAGTAATTTTAAAATCAAATATACTCTCTTAAAAATATTTAAGAACATTATTTATCAACATATTGCTAAGTTCAATTAATTATTTCTAATTTAAATTATAAAATAAGCATATTAATCACATTTTTATAAAATATAGTTTAAACTCAATACTAATTATTCAAATTAAATGATATAACTTTTTATTATTTTTCTATCGCCGAAACTTTAATTTCAATTTACAAAATATCTAATTATAATATAATTACTTAAACTTTAAGTATTTATAAAAATCTATTTAATCATTCCTAATAAATTAATCTCTAAAACTCAAACTAATAAAATAAACCATAATTCATTCATAATAGAAATTACTTAAATTAAATTATATAATACTTCTATTTACTAAATTTTATTTCCAAAGCATATGAAATAACCAATTATAAAAATTACATAAGAATATTAATCAACTTAAACTCCAAATATTAATAAAACTAATTTAATTACTCTTAATTAATTAATTTATAAAATAAGATATCAAATTAATAAAATAAATCGTAACCTTTTCAGAATAAAAGTTACTTGAATTAAATTATACAAATTCTTTCTTATTTTTCAATTACTAAAATTATACAAAATATTCTATTATAATAAAATTACTTAAAAATATTAATTGATTCAAAATAAAACTATCTCCGAATCTATTTAATTATTTCTAACAAAATAATTTCTAAAATTACAAAATTTAAACTTAACAAGATAAAATCACAATTTATTTATATTTAGGTTTTCAAAAATGCGGGATGTTACAATGTAGTTGACAATTTCCAAGAATTGTTGGACTTGTTTAACTGTCATGTTCTCATCGGGGAAGTTGATTAGCTCTTTGGCAATATGTTCTCCTGGTTGGAAAAATCCATCTTCGAAGACCATTCCAAGAAATTCAATCCTTTTCTTAGCAATAGAGCTCTTTTTTGATGATAGCATGATTCCCTTATCTTTGATGATATGGGTGAATTGGGTCAGGAGTGCTTTGTGGGCTTCATTATTTTTTGAGAATAGTAATATATCATCAATGTAAATAAGTGTGGAGTGTATTATGGGCTCAAAGATTTTGGTCATGGCCTTTTGGAAAAGAGATGGGGCTACTTTGAATCCGAATGGCATTACTGTCCATTGATATTAGGCTTCAGGGATACGAATGCTATTTTGTATCTATCTTCAGGGTGGAGCTCAATTTGCCAAAAACCAGCTTTTAGATCAAACTTGCTGAATATCTTTACTTCACTTAATCTTTGTGTAATAACTGAGATTCTTGGTAGAGGAAACATGTCATCTTGTAAGAAGACATTAAGTGGCTTATAGTCAATAACAAGCCTCTTCTTTCCTCTATTTTGTTCGGCCCTTTTTTCAACATAGAATGCTTGACATGCCCAGTTAGAGTTAGTTGGTTCAATGAGTCCTTGAACAAGAAGGGCTGCACATTCAGCTCTTGCTAATTTAAGGTCTTCAGGGTTCATCCCTGAATGCGTTGCCTTTGTTAGATTGATGTCCTCATTCTTTTTGAAAGGGAGGCGCACATAAAATTCTGGATTCTTCCCCAAAAGAGCAGGATGATTGAATTGATCATGACTGTCACAACAGGAACTAAGGGGTAATTGCTGGACCTCCTTATATTCTTCTGGAGCTTCTTGGATTTCAAGGATGCTTTGCACTCCTGTGAAGGGCAAAAACTGCCCTTTGTAACTTAGATCAGTGGGTTTGATGTGCAGTCCATGGGTTCGGAAGAATACATCAAAGCCAAACAGGACATCTTGGTCTGGAAGATAGCTTCCTAGTACCCTGAGCCAAGTGGTTTGTCCTGCAAATATTTCCAATCCAATGAATTTTTTGGAAATAAGATTGATTTTGAAGATTTTATTATTAGCAGCTGTGAATTTTTTAGAGATAGGTACCCACATTTCTTTGGGCAAGACATGTGGTCTTAGAATAGTGGGACAAGATCCAGTATCTATTAGTGCAACAGCCTTTGTTGGCTTGTCATAGACAGATGTCTTGACCTTTAGGTCGAAATGAGGACGAGGAGTACCATCAATCTGCTTCATTTCCAGAGATCCAAGGTATCCAAGTTCTTCTTCTGAGAAGCTTGATCCTTTAGGAATTTTTGTGGTAATAGAAGCTACGGGTGGTGCAAAGGAGGATATAGAAAAGATCGACCTCTTTGGTGGGAGATCTTCTTCTGAATCAGAATCTTGAAAAAATATTCAGTTTCCTCATCTTTGTTTTCTTGTTCTTTGATGAGCGGATAATTTATACCCTTTTTGGCATTGTTTTTAGGTAGTTTTTAGTATATTTTAGTTACTTTTTATTATATTTTTATTAGTTTTTATTCAAAAATCACATTTCTGGGCTTTACTATGAGTTTGTGTGTTTTTCTATAATTTTAGGTAATTTCTGGCTAAAATTGAGGGACCTGAGCAAAAATCTGATTCAGAGGCTAAAAAAGGACTGCAGATGCTGTTGGATTCTGACCCTTTTGCACTCGAAATGGATTTTATGGAGCTACAGAAGCCCAATTGGCGTGTTCTCAATTGCGTTGGAAAGTCGAAATCTTGGGCTTTTCAGCAATATATAATAGTTCATACTTTGTCCGAGATTTGATGGCCCAAACTGGCGTTCAAAGTCAACCTAAAAATTCTGGCGTAAAATGCCCAAACTGGCACCATAATTGGAGTTAAACGCCGAAACTGGCACCAAAGCTGGCGTTTAACTTCAGGAACAGCCTAAGCACAAAAAAGCTTCAATGCTCAGCCCAAGCACACACCAAGTGGGTCCCGGAAGTGGATTTCTGCATTATCTGCACTTAGTTACCCATTTTTTGTAACCCTAGGTTACTAGTTTAATATAAAAACTACTTTTAGAGATTCATTTTGCAACTTATGACATTTTTACATTTCATATTGTAACCTTGACGGCATGAGTCTCTAAACCCCATAGGTGGGGGTGAGGAGCTCTACTGTGTTTCAATGGATTAATGCAATTACTACTGTTTTCTATTCAATTACACTTGATTCTATTCTAAGATACTCATTCATAGTTCAATATGGAGAATATGATGATCCGTGACACTCATCATTATCCTCAACCCTATGAACGCGTGCCTGACAACCACTCCGTTCTATCTGAGCTCAACGTAGTTATTGGGCGACAGCTTGAGTGCGTATCTCTTGGGTTTCTAATCCACAGACCAAGTCCGGAGGTTAGAACCTTCGTGGTATAGGCTAGAATCATTGGCAACATTCCTGGGATCCAAAAAGTATAAACTTTGTATGTGGTATTCCGAGTAGGATCTGGAAGGAGATGACTGTGACGAGCTTTAAACTCGCGAATGTTGGGCGCAGTGACAGTGTGCAAAACGATAATGGTCCTATTCCGACGCTAGTGAGAACCGACAGATGATTAGCCATGCGGTGACAGCGCTGGGTATTTTTCATCCGAGAGGATCATACAGCCTGCCATGGAAGGAAACCATGCGTGTTTGGAGAAGAAGACAGTAGGAAAGCAGAGATTCAGATGACATAGCATCTCCGGAACCTCAGCCTGTTTCTCATTACTAAATCAAAAGTACAGTTTATTTTATGTTATTTATTTTTCATAAATATAATCACTCTTATCATTAATCTCCTGACTAAGATTTACAAAATAACCATAGCTTGCTTCAAGCCGACAATCTCCGTGGGATCGACCCTTACTCACATAAGGTATTACTTGGACGACCCAGTGCACTTGCTGGTTAGTTGTGCGGAGTTGTGAAAAGTGTGAATCATAATTTCGTGCACCAAGTTTTTGGTACTGTTGCTGGGGATTTTTCGAGTTTGGACAAATGACGATTTATTTTGTTGCTTAGATTAGAAAAATTTGTCTTTTTGGTTTAGAGTCACTAACATTGAGTCTTCTATTATTGTTTTGGGTTAAAATTTTAAAATCCTTATTTTATTTTTCTAAACTATTTTCGAAAATTTTCTAAAAACCAATAACTTCATAATTTAGTCTTCTGTTTGAGTTTAGTTTCATATTTTAAGTTTGGTATCAATTGCATGATATTATTTTTCTTTCAATTTTCGAATTATATGTTCTTCTTTATTGATCTTCAAATTGTTCTTGATAATTTTTCTTATTTGATCTTTAAAATTTCTTGTTTGGTGATTGTTGCTGTTTATCTTATACATTTTTGAATTATTAGTGTCCAAAATATAAAAATTTTTAAGTTTGGTGTCCTTTGTGTTTCTATTTTCTTAAAAATTTTTAAAATTTGTTCTTGGTGTTCATCTTGACATTCAAAGTTTTCTTGTTTGTTTTCTTTATTTTGATCTAAAAATTCTAAGTTTGGTGTCGTTTTATTGTTTTTCTCTTTCCTCACTAATTTCAAAAATATCTTTTCTATTTATTAAATTGAATTTTCAAAAATTTCATTTACAAATTCAGATTTTTTTATTTTAAACTTTTTATTTTATCTTATCTTAGTTTTAAAATTTCAAAATTCAAAATCTTTTTCAAAAATCATATCCAAAGTTTTCAAATCTTCTTAATTAATTATTTATTTTAGTTTTCGAATTTCTTTTTATTTTTCTTCTAGTTTTCAAAATTTATATTTTATTCTCCAATTATTTTATTTTATCTTATATTTTTTATTTATTCGGTTTGTTTTTAATTAAATAAAATAAAAATAAAATATATTTTATTTACAATTCACATCAATTCCCTTTTCTCCATCATAGATCTAAGTGGAAATGAACAGTCCATAAGGACTCTAGGGTCATATGCTAACCCATTACTGCTGCATACGGGAGTAGTATCTGTATACCCCCCATCAGAGCAAGCAGTTTTGAGCTAAATCCTCAGCTCATTATCATGGTGCAGCAAAATTGCCAGTATTCTGGTCTTCCACAGGAAGAACCTACTGAGTTTCTGGCACAGTTCTTACAAATTGCTGACACAGTACGTGATAAAGAAGTGGATCAGAATGTCTACATATTATTATTTTTTTATTTGCTGTAAAAGATCAAGCTAAGAGGTGGTTAAATAACCAACCCACAACAAGCATAAGAACATGGAAACAATTATCAAACAAATTCCTAAATCAATATTACCCTCCAAAAAGGATGACACAGCTAAGGCTGGACATCCAAGGCTTTAAACAAGAGGATGATGAATCCCTTTATAATGCCTGGGAGAGGTACAGAGGGATGCTAACGAAATGTCCATCTGAAATATTTTCAGAGTGGGTGTAGTTAGACATCTTTTACTATGGGCTTACAGAAAAAGCTCAAATATCTCTAGATCACTCAGCTGGTGGATCTATACATATGAGAAAGACAATTGAAGAGGCTCAGGAGCTCATTGATACAGTTGCTAGAAATAAGCATCTGTACTTGAGTAGTGAGTCCTCCCTGAAAGAAGAGGCTAAAGCAGTATCCACTGAACTTAGTCCTCAATAACAAGTTGCTAAACTCAATCAGCAATTACTTATTATAACAAAATAGTTCACAGAGTTCAAAGAGATGCTCCAAGACACTAAAAATGCTAACCAAAATATGGAAGCACAATTGGATCAGACAAGACAGCAGCTATCTAAACAGATAACAGAAGAATGCTAAGCTATTCAATTAAGGAGTGGAAAAACACTGAATGTGTCAATCCAAGGTAGCAGGAAGTCAAGAAAGGAATAACTGACAAAGGATAACTAAACCACTATCCAAAATCCCTCTGAGGACAGTAAGAGCCCAGAGAGGAATGATTTTGGCGTTCAAACGCCAGAACAGGGTGAAAAGTGGCGTTAAACGCCCAAGGGACAGCCAATTCTGGCATCCAGACACTAGAAAAGGGTGGCAATCTGGCGTTAAACGCCCATGTAGCCCCCAATTTTGGCGTTCAAACGCCACAAAGGGGTCAGACACTTGCAAGTGCTGATAACAACCCCCTTAAGCAGGCTTCTCCAACCACTTCTATAGGAAATAAACCTGCAGCAACCAAGGTTGAAGAATATAAAGCCAAGATGCCTTATCCTCAGAAACTCTGCCAAGCAGAATAGGACAAACAATTTGTCTGCTTTGCAGACTACCTCAGGACTCTTGAAATAAAGATTCCATTTGTTGAGGCACTTGAGCAAATACCCTCTTATGCTAAGTTCATGAAAGAGATCTTAAGCCGTAAGAAAGATTGGAGAGAAACTAAAAAAGTTTTCCTCATTGAAGAATGCAGTGCAGTCATTCTGAAAAGCTTACCAGAGAAGCTTAAAGATCCCAGAAGTTTTATGATACCATGCACATTAGAAGATGCTTGTACCAAGACAGCTCTGTGTGACCTTGGGACAAGTATCAACCTAATACCTGCATCCACTATCAAAAAGCTTGGTTTGACTGATGAAGTTAAACCAACCCGGATATGCCTCCAACTTGCTGATGGCTCCATTAAAATCCCATCAGGCATAATTGAGGACATGATTGTCAAAGTTGGGCCATTTGCCTTTCCTACTGACTTTGTAGTGCTGCAAATGGAGGAGCACAAGAGTACAACTCTCATTCTAAAAAGACCTTTCCTAGCAACTGGACGAACCCTCATTGATGTCCAAAGAGGAGAGATAACCCTGAGAGTCAATGAGGATGAGTTTAAGTTGAATGTTGTCAAAGCTATGCAGCATCCAGACACTCCAAAAGACTGCTTGAGTGCAGATGTTATTGACTCCTTGGTGGAAGAGGTCAATATGACTGAGAGTCTCGAATCAGAGCTAGAGAACATTTTTAAGGATGTTCAGCCTGATCTGGAGGAACCAGAGAGAACGGAAGAACCTCTGAAAACTCCTCAGGAAGAGGATAAGCCTCCTAAACCCGAGCTCAAACCACTACCATCATTCCTGAAATATGCATTTCTGAGAGAAGGTGACACTTTTTTGGTGATCATAAGCTCTGCCATAAATCCACGGGAAGAGAAAGCACTAATTCAGGTGCTAAGGACACACAAGACAGCTCTTGGGTGGTCCATAAGTGATCTTAAGGGCATTAGCCCAGCAAGACGCATTCACAAGATCCTATTGGAAGATGATGCTAAGCCAGTGGTTCAACCACAGAGGTGGCTAAATCCAGCCATGAAAGAGGTGGTGCAGAAAGAGGTCACTAAGCTACTAGAGGCTGGGATTATTTATCCTATTTCTGATAGCCCCTGGGTAAGCCCTATCCAAGTTGTCCCCAAGAAGGGAGGCATGATAGTGGTTCATAATGAAAAGAATGAACTGGTTCCTATAAGAACAGTTACAGGGTGGCGTATGTGTATTGACTACAGAAGGCTCAATACAGCCACCAGAAAGGATCATTTTCCTTTACCATTCATAGACCAGATGCTAGAGAGACTAGCAGGTCATGAATACTACTATTTTTTGGATGGCTATTCAGGCTACAACCAAATTGCAGTAGACCATCAAGACCAAGAGAAAACAGCATTCACATGTCCATCTGGAGTATTTGCCTACAGAAGAATGCCATTTGGTCTGTGCAATGCACCTGCAACCTTTCAGAGGTGCATGCTCTCTATATTCTCTGATATGGTAGAGAAGTTTCTGGAAGTCTTCATGGATGACTTCTCAGTATTTGGAGACTCATTCAGCTCCTACCTTGACCATCTAGCACTTGTTTTAAAAAGGTGCCAAGAGACTAACCTGGTTTTAAACTGGGAAAAATGTCACTTTATGGTGACTGAAGGAATTGTCCTTGGGCACAAAATTTCAAACAAGGGAATAGAGGTAGATTAAGCTAAGGTAGAGGTAATTGAAAAATTACCACCACCTGCCAATATTAAGGGAATCAGAAGCTTTCTGGGGCATGCAAGATTCTATAGGAGGTTTATAAAGGATTTTTCAAAAATCGCAAAACCTCTGAGCAATCTTCTAGCTGCTAACACGCCATTTATCTTTGACACAGAGTGTCTGCAGGCATTTGAAAATCTGAAAGCCAAGCTGGTCACAGCACAAGTTATTTCTGCACCAGACTAGACATTACCATTCGAACTAATGTATGATGCCAGTGACCATGCCATTGGTGCAGTATTGGGACAGAGGCATAACAAGCTTCTTCATGTCATTTATTATGCTACATGTGTTTTAAATGATGCATAAAAGAATTACACAACCACAGAAAAGGAGTTACTTGCATTGGTTTATGCCATTGATAAGTTCAGATCTTATTTAATAGGAGCAAAAGTGATTGTGTACACTGACCATGTTGCTCTAAAATATCCCCTCACTAAGCAGGATTCAAAACCCAGACTCATAAGATGGGTGTTGCTTCTGCAAGAGCTTGATATAGAAATAAGAGACAGAAAAGGGACAGAGAACCAAGTAGCAGATCACCTGTCCCGAATAGAACTAGTAGCAGGAGCATTCCTCCCTCCTACTGAAATCTCTGAAACCTTCCCGAATGAGCAACTCTTTGCCATTCAGGAAGTACCATGGTTTGCAGACATTGCAAACTATAAAGCTATGAGATTCATACCCAAAGAATACAGCAAGGTGCAAATGAAAAAATTGATGTCTGATGCAAAATACTACTTGTGGGATGAACCATATCTCTTTAAGAGGTGTGCAGACGGTATGATCCGTAGATGTGTACCTAGAGAAGAGGCATAGAAGATCCTATGACATTTTCATGGATCATAATATGGAGGACATTTCGGAGGTAAGCGAACAGCCACCAAAGTTCTCCAGTGTGGCTTCTACTGGCCTACTCTCTATAGGGACTCCCGAGAGTTTATACGTAACTGTGACAGTTGCCAGAGAGCTGGTAATTTGCCTCACGGTTATGCCATGCCTCAACAAGGGATCTTAGAAATTGAGTTGTTTGATGTATGGGGTATTGACTTCATGGGGCCTTTCCCACCATTATACTCAAACACTTATATTCTGGTGGCAGTAAATTATGTATCTAAATAGGTAGAGGCAATTGCAACACCCACTAATGATACTAAGACAATGATGAAGTTCCTCCAGAAGCATATCTTCAGCACGTTCGGTGTTCCTAGGATACTGATCAGCGATGGAGGCACTCATTTATGCAATAAACAACTTGACTCTGCTCTGGTCCGATATGGAATTAACCATAAAGTGACAACTCCATATCATCCACAGACAAATGGGCAGGCTGAAGAGAACTAAAGTGAATCCTGGGGACTGTAAATGCCCGTAGAAAGGATTGGACAAGAGGTCTGGATGATGCTCTGTGGGCATACAGAACAGCATTCAAGACTCCTATAGGGACCTCCCCATACCAGCTTGTGTATGGAAAAGCCTGTCATCTGCCAGTGGAACTGGAACACAAGGCCTACTGGGCAACCAGGTTCCTAAACCTTGATACTAAGGTAGCTGGAGAGAGGAGATGACTCTAGTTGAATGAGCTGGAAGAATTCAAACTCAATGCTTTCGAAAATGCCAAAATTTATGAGGAGAAAGCAAAAATATGGCATGACAAAAAGCTATCATCTAGAGTCTTTGTGATAGGATAGAAGGTTCTGCTATTTAACTCTAGGCTCAGATTGTTCCCCGGGAAATTGAAATCCCGGTGGAGGGGCCCATATGTGATTACAAGTGTGTCACCATATGACTATGTAGAACTTCAAGATATTGATTCTGACAAAAAGTTCATTGTTAATGGACAAAGAATCAAACATTATCTTGAAGGCAATCTTGAGCAAGAATGCTCAAAGCTAAGACTAAGTTAAAAGCTCAGTAAAGTCCAGCTAAAGACAGTAAAAAAACGCTTGCTGGGAGGCAACTCATCCATTATCAATAATTAGATGTTTGTAATAGTTAGATAAGTCTTTTTAATTTTGTTTTCCTTGTTAATTAATATATTTTCAGTGAAAAAGTCAGGAAAATGGTAGCTTGATAAACCACTATTTCATGGTTTATCTTGTGCTCAATTGAGTGGTTTTTATCAACTCTTTACCCTCTTATTCATACTATTCGCATGTTTTACGTTTTTCTTCCTGATTTTGTGTTTTGATTGAAAACATGCTTCTTTGGCCTTAAGTTCCCTATGTTTAATCCTCTCTTATTACCATTAGATGCCTTGATATGTGTGTTAAGTGATTTCAGAGATTACGGCTCAGGATATAAAACAGAGAAATCACGGAGGAAAGGAGCTCACTGGCGTCAAAACGCTAGTAAAGAGGCAATCTGGGCGTTAAACGCCAGAATGGCTACCATTCTGGGCGTTTAACGCCAGTAAAGGTATCATTCTGGGCGTTTAACGCCAGAACAGATAGGGGAGAGGTAATTTCATTTTCAATTCAAATTTTTTCGAATTTTCTTGTTTTAATTCAAAATTTTCTGCATCCAAACATTACAAACATTGAATTTCTAACTTCCATTAACAAAAAAAATTCATAATCTTATAAATTCCTTTTAATTCTCCTTCAAATTCTTTTCAAATCTTTTTCAAAAACTCATTTATCTTTCCAATTTCTTTTCAAATCTTTTCAATTCATTCATATTATCTTTTATTTCTTAGATGCATAAACAAAAATTCAGATTTAACTTTCTCATATCTTCTTCATATCTCTTAAATTTTGAAAATAATCTTCTCTTTTGCATATCATGTTTATCTCTTATCAATCATATCTTTCAATCATATCTTTTTCTTTTTTCTAAAATTTCGAACCAATACCCTCCCTCCCCTTTATTTATACATTTGGCTATCACCCCTCCTCCATCATTCAAATCATTCTCTCCATCTACTCATCTTCTTTCCTTGCTTTTGCTTGAGGACAAGCAAACCTCTAAGTTCGGTGTGATTTTCTGTGATCACTGACCAAGATCATGGCACCTAAAGGAAAACAAACCACTCAAAGAGGTAAGAAAGAAAACAATCCAAAACCACAATGGATGCATGAGAGGTTCTGCACCAAAGAACATGCAGATCATTACTTCAAAATAGTGTGCAGAAGATCAGTGATCCCGGAAGTCAAGTTCAATCTGAAAGAAGACGAGTATTCAGAGATCCAAGAGCAGATTCGAAACAGAAGCTGGGAAATCCTAGCTAATCCTGAGATAAATGTGGGAAGAAATATGGTCCAAAAATTTTATGCAAATCTGTGGCTGACAGATAAGCAAAGAATGGATAGAACTACCTTCTACACTTTTTGAACCATGGTCAGAGGGAGAATTATCTACTTCCATCTTGACAAAGTGAGAGAAGTCCTCAAACTTCCTCAACTGCAGGATGATCCAGAATCCTTTAACAGGAGAATGGCTAAAGATAAAAAGTTGGATCAAGTTCTAGAGGACATATGCCTCCCTAGAACCAAGTGGATAACCAATTCGAAAGGTATCCCAAACCAACTGAAGAGAGGAGACCTCAAACCAGTTGCTAGGGGTTGGCTGGATTTCATTGGGCGATCCATACTTCCCACCAGTAACCACTCTAAAGTCACTGTCAAAAGAGCAGTGATGATCCACTGTATTATGCTAGAAAAAGAAGTGGAGGTTCATCAATTAATTCCTTGTGAAATTTACACAATTGCAAACAAGGAATCCACTGAGGCCAAATTGGCCTACCCAAGCTTGATTAGTCTGCTATGCAAAGATGCGGGGGTACAGATGGGTGTGGATGAATTTATCCCAGTTGAATGCCCAATCACCAAAAAAGTGATGGATGGATCTCAAGTTCAAGATAACCCCATCAAGAGGAGAGCGCATGAACTCCTTCCAGAAATTCCTCAATTTGACTATTGGGCTCGCCTAGAAGTATCTGTCACCAAGCTGCAAGATGCTGTGAATCAACTCAAAGAGGAACAGCAGAATCAAAACAGCATGCTTTGCAAAATTCTCATAGAACAAGAGAAACAAGGGCGTGAGATACAGGAGCTAAAGCGCCGAAAGCTGTCCCTTGAAGAACCAGGCGTCCTACAAATTGAAGAAGCACTTGGCTCTCCCAATGCAGGTTGTTGAGTCCTAACTCTGTGATAACTTTTGTTATTAGAGATCTATTTTAAGAGTTACATGAGCATTAGTATTAGAATCATTTATTTTTATGTCTTTAATTTCCTTTCTTTTATTATTATTTATCTACTTTTATGCTTATTTCATGTCTTATTTTTATTTCATGATCAATAAAGTTTAGAGTCTATGTCTTAAGCTATGAATGTCCTATGAATCCTTCACCTTTCTTAAATGAAAATGTTTTTAATTGCAAAAGAACAAGAAGTACATGGATTTCGAAATTTATCTTGAAATTAGTTTAATTATTTTGATGTGGTGGCAATACTTTTTGTTTTCTGAATGAATGCTCGAATAGTGTATAATTTTGATAGTGTAGTTTATGAATGTTAAAATTGTTGGCTTCTAAAAGAATAATAAAAAAGGAGACATGTTATTGATAATATGAAAAATCATAAAATTGATTCTTGAAGCAAGAAAAAGCATTGAAAAAAATAAAAATAAAAATAAAAATATATAAAAATAAAAGAAAAAGCAAGCAGAAAAAGCCAGTAACCCTTTAAACTAAAAGTCAAGGGTAAAAAGGATCCAAGGCTTTGAGCATTAATGAATAGGAGGGCCCAAAGGAATAAAATACTAGCCTAAGCAGCTAAATCAAGCTGTCCCTAACCATGTGCTTGTGGCGTGAATGTGTCAAGCGAAAAGCTTGAGACTGAGCTGTTAAAGTCGTGGTCCAAAGTAAAAAGAGTGTGCTTAAGAGCTCTGGACACCTCTAACTGGGGACTCTAGCAAAGCTGAGTCACAATCTGAAAAGGTTCACCCAGTTATGTGTCTGTGGCATTTATGTATCCGATGGTAATGTTGGAAAACAAAATGCTTAGGGTCACGACCAAGACTCATAAAGTAGCTGTGTTCAAGAATCAACATACTGAACTAGGAGAATCAATAATACTATCTGAATTCTGAGTTCCTATGGATGCCAATCATTCTGAACTTCACAAGATAAAGTGAGATGCCAAAACTGTTCAGAAGCAAAAAGTCACTAGTCCTGCTCATCTAATTAAGACTAATCTTCATTGATGTTTTTTGGAATTTATTGTATATTATCTTATTTTTTCCTATTTTGTTTTTAGTTGCTTGGGGACAAACAACAATTTAAGTTTGGTGTTGTGATGAGCGGATAATTTATACCATTTTTGGCATTCTTTTTAGGTATTTTTTAGTATATTTTAGTTACTTTTTATTATATTTTTATTAGTTTTTATTCAAAAATCATATTTCTGGGCTTTACTATAGGTTTGTGTATTTTTTTGTAATTTCAGGTAATTTCTGGCTGAAATTGAGGGACCTAAGCAAAAATCTGATTCAGAGGCTGAAAAAGAACTGTAAATGCTGTTGGATTCTGACCCTCCTGCACTCGAGATCGCTTTTCTGGAGCTACAAAAGCCTAATTAGCGCATTCTCAATTGCGTTGGAAAGAAGACATCTTGGGTTTTCTAGAAATATATAATAGTTCATACTTTGTTCGAGATTTGATGGCCCAAACTGGAGTTCAAAGTCAGCCTAAAAGTTCTGGCGTAAAACGCCCAAACTGGCACCAGAATTGGAGTTAAATGCCCAAACTAGCACCAAAGCTGGCGTTTAACTCCAAGAACAACCTAAGCACGAAAAAGCTTCAATGCTCAGCCCAAGCACACACCAAGTGGGCCCCGAAAGTGGATTTCTGCACTATCTGCACTTAGTTACCCATTTTCTATAACCCTAGGTTACTAGTTTAATATAAAAACTACTTTTAGAGATTCATTTTGCAACTTATGACATTTTTACATTTCATATTGTAACCTTGATGGCATGAGTCTCTAAACCCCATAGGTGGGGGTGAGGAGCTCAGCTGTGTTTCAATGGATTAATGCAATTACTACTGTTTTCTATTCAATTATGCTTGATTCTATTCTAAGATACTCATTCGTACTTCAATATGGAGAATATGATGATCCGTGACACTCATCATTATCCTCAACCCTATGAACGCGTGCCTGACAACCACTCCGTTCTATCTGAGCTCAACGTAGTCATTGGGCGACAGCTTGAGTGCGTATCTCTTGGGTTTCTAATCCACGGACCGAGTCCGGAGGTTAGAACCTTCGTGGTATAGGCTAGAATCATTGGCAGCATTCCTAGGATCCGGAAAGTCTAAACCTTGTCTGTGGTATTCCGAGTAGGATCTGGAAGGGGATGACTGTGACGAGCTTCAAACTCGCGAATGTTGGGCGCAGTGACAGTGTGCAAAAGGATAATGGTCCTATTCCGACGCTAGTGAGAACCGACAGATGATTAGCCGTGCGGTGACAGTGCTGGGTATTTTTCATCCGAGAGGATCATACAACCTTCCATGGAAGGAAACCATGTGTGTTTGGAGAAGAAGATAGTAGGAAAGCAAAGATTCAGATGACAGAGTATCTCCGGAACCTTAGCCTGTTTCTCATTACTGAATCACAAGTACTGTTTATTTTATGTTATTTATTTTTCATAATATAACCACTCTTATCGTTAATCTCCTGACTAAGATTTACAAAATAACCATAGCTTGCTTCAAGCTGGCAATCTCCGTGGGATCGACCCTTACTCACGTAAGGTATTACTTGGACGACCCAGTGAACTTGCTGGTTAGTTGTGCGGAGTTGTGAAAAGTGTGAATCACAATTTCGTGCACCATTCTTCAAGTATTGATTCAAGATCTTCTTCATCCTCAATGGAAGCTGCATCCATCAAAGACTGGAGCATTTTTATCTCTTTCTTTGTCTTATGAGGACATGATTTTGCAAAGTGTCCTTGCTTTCCACAAATGAAACATTTGTTTGACTTGGTATGAGGCTTTCTCCTTTTGAAGTAGCGGTATTTCTGCTTCCTTCTTCCCTTTCTGAATGCATTCCACGATGTATTCTTATGGAATCTCATAGCCGGTGATTGCCAATGCATCTTCTTCTTTGGCTTACATTCACACGTGCTTGGCTCTTTGCACTTGATCTTTAAATGGGATTTACTACATGCTCCTTTGAGTTTGCTTGAGTTTTCGTTGAGCTGTTTGAACATTTGTCGTTGTTCACATAGTTTGTCCAAAGCAGCTAAAGCCAATTGGTATATTTCTTCAATGGTAGTAGTAGCAACTTCCTTGCAAAGAGTCATCATCATTCGCTGTAATTCTGGCTGAAGTTCATCTGGCAAAGATGCTATGAAAACTTGTTTAAGCAGAGGATTATTATTTCCTCCAAGAGGATAATATTTAGCAGCCATCCTCTTGTAATGTCTTTCCAAGTCCTTTCTGTTGAGTGAGCAGCATTTCATTTCAAAATATTCTTGAGAATTTCTTTTCTGGATGATTGAAATATCTCCTAGAAATTCTTGGTATATTATCCCCAGAAATTGTGAAGAGGTACCATTGATAAGCTGGAGCCTTTCATACTCAGAAAGGTTATTCACCCACTCTCGGAGATTGCCTGTCATCCGATTTATGAAATCTGCAAGGACTTGTCTGCTTGTAAGATTTGGATTAGCCATGGTAGTTTCTATCCAGGCACTAAATTCATTGAGCCTTTCTCTGTATCTTGTCGGTGGAATATCAACAAAGGTGAACCATTTGTTAGAAGTTTTGACTTCAAAGGTCCCTGTATGAGTATGACTAGATGAAGCTGTTGGTTCATCTTTTTCAGAGGTTATTTCCTCTTCTTCTTCTTCTTCTACAGGGTTGACCATGGCTATTGCGAAAAGGTCTGCTTCATAGTTCTCTTCAGACCATTCTTCCGTTCTTCACTGGTCTTAGTGGTTGATGATTTAGACTTTTGACAGTTTAGAATTTCACAAATGAAGTCTCATTGCAATATAGTTTCTAAACCAACACTAATCCTTTATACAAAAATTTGTTTGTCACTAGTACAAACCCCTAAATTTATAAACTGAAGTATTGAACCTCAGGTCGTTCTCCCTAGGAATTACAATAAAGTGTTCTTGTTATTGGTTATGGAGTATGTTTGGGGTTTTTGAGATTTTAGACAAGAAATATAAATGGCAAAGAAAATAAACTAACAACTAAGAAATCTCTTGGCAAGATATGAGAACTAGAAGTCCTATCCTAGTTATCCTCCTCAATTGTGACCACAATTGTCCATTGCTACCACTTAGTTAACCTCTAACCATGGAGGAAAGTTAAGTAGATGAATCAACTTGATTCCACAAGTCCTAGCCAACTCCCAAGGGAAAGACTAGCTTTAGTGGTATCCAAATCAATTAGCAACTTCTAATTGTCAATCAACAAAGGAATTAGATAACTCAAGCGTCACTAATTACTCCACCTAGGCCAAGAGGAACAAAATCTACACTAAAATCCAACCAAGTATTTCATCAAACACTTGGAAAGCACTAAAGAAAAGAAAAGTAAATTGGCATCAACAAATGAATCTAACAACAATTATTGCAAGGAATTAATAACAACAATAAAAAAGAACACAATTATCATGAATTACCTCAAATTACATTAAAAGAAAATAAAATGAACAAAAGTAGATCTACAACCAAAGTAGAAGAAGTTATAACAAACAATAGAAGAATGATGAATGTAACAACAAAGAATTAAGAAGAAGAAGTAGAAGAAAGCATGAATTAAAACATAAATCTAAGAACTGAACCTAATCCTAATCCTAATCCTAGAGAGAAGTGAGAGATTCTCTCTCTAAAACTAACTAGAACCTAGCCTAAAGTGTGTGTATGAATCTCTACATGTCTTCCCCTTCATTCCTTGGTCTCTTTTGCCTTTTTCCGCCAAAAACTCAACTCCAAATGGGGTTGGAAACCCTCCAAAATCGCCAGGCACGTGTTTGACTAAAGGAATCACGTGCGGCCTTCGGTGTGCACAGCGCTGATGACATGTCATCACAACACCAAACTTAAACCTTGCTTGTCCCCAACAAGAAAAGAATCATGCAATAAAGATTGACAATCCAAGGTAAGAAGAATAGCAAGTTAATGTTCATGGTAGGCTAGTTTCTTATGCATGCTACAATCATAAAAGAAATGTAGATGATTGATGCTTCTATCTAGCTCAATTTATGAAATCTTTTCTTTATAATTCTTCCTTGAAACAAGCTTTTGATTTTCTTATTGGCTTCTCCTTTTGGGTGATTTGCCCCATGAGTTGATAGCAAAACTACGACTCTAAATGCTTTGTTTTCAAGTATTATCACTTGATATATAAGCACCACAAGCATTTAATTAGAGGATTTCATTAAGCTCATTTGTTTCTTTTCTTGAGTCTCTAATCATTGATGCTCAGAGCCTTGAGCTTTGAAGGAGTGCTTTTTGCACTTTGAGCCTAACCTTGACTCTAAGTGTTTTGTTTTCAAGCATTTTGCTTGATACATAAACACCACAAGTACTTAACAAAGAAATTGTCATTGGTACTCAGAGCCTTCAGCTTTTTCATTCTTTTCCTTTTTTCTTTCTTGCCTTATTTGCATTTGATTCCTTCAAGGTTTTCATGATTTCAAAAGATTTCACAAAATGTACTAGATGAAAAATTCAATTAAATAAAATCTAATGCAATTGGGCAACAATTAATCATACTAGCCTTCCAATACTTGTATCCACATGCTAAGTTCTTCTTTAATCCCTTGTTTGTTTATGATCATGATACTTTACTGCTTTGAACTTTAAAACTCAAGTTGGTAGTCATAATGGCACAGCAACATGTTACAAATCAAGATTCAAGATATGCTTTATTCATCACACATGTAAACAGAGAAGATAAAGACAATCATGCAATTTAAAGTGCTGGAAACAAATGAGAGGAAAAAGAACTTTACAACCTTGTAAGTCATCTTCTCTATTGTTGTCATTTTCCTTCCATTCTCCTCCTTCTTCCCATACCAATACTCATAATGCTTGCTCATCCTCAAGCAACAATTAGAACAATAGCTATGGGGCTAAGATGGATCATGAATATCTTACACAATGAAATGTTAGTAGTACATGTGTTCTAAGCAAGCATACTTAAAGATAACAATCAAGGCACAAGGGACAGAGACATTGTGATTGCAAACATAAGAGGGTGTGCATGATACATTGCATAAAAAAAATGAGTGGTACACTGCCAGTAAAGAATGTCATAAAAACTGTCGCATTGTAGATATAGTCTCTAAACCGACAGAAATCCCTTCGTACAAACGTTTTGGTTGTCACAAGTAACAAACCCCTTTTTAAAATTGATAACTGAGTATTTAAACCTCGGGTCGTCTTCTCAAGGAATTGTAGGGAGGTGTTCTTATTATTGATTATGAAAAAGTGTGTTTTTGGGGAATGTTGAGTTTGGGCAATGGGCACAGATATATTTAAATGACAAGTAAAATAAATAAATAACTGTAAACTAAACTCTTGGCAAGGTATTATAACTGGAAGTCCTATCCTGGTTATCCTTATCAATTGTAATGAGAATTGGATTTTTCTCCCACTTGTTAACCTCTAACTATGAAGGTAAGTTAAGTGGATGAATTAATTCTGATTCCTCAGGTCCTAGTCTTTCTTGAGAAAGGCTAGAGTTATTGGAACTTGAATTAATGAGATGAAGAAATCCAATTTTCAATCAACAATGAGTTTGATAACTCTGTCTCCAATGACTCAACCAAAGCCAAAAGGGAAGAGAATCTACTTGAATGAAAATAATTTGGATACACAAAGAGCAGTAATAAATTAAAGAGAGTAATCATAAGTCTGAAATACCTCAAATTAGCACTAATAAAGATATCAAATGTAACATGGAAGAGTTCATAAATTAAATTAGGAAAATAAATAAAAATAAAGAACCTGGGATTGAGAGTCACTCCTAAAACTAAGAGAAATCCTAAATCCTAATCCTAAGAGAGAGGAGAGAACATCTCTCTCTAAAAACTACATCTACTCCTAAAATTGTGAAATATGAGAGCCTCCCCATGAATGGATGCATTCCCCCACTTTATAGCCTCTAATCTGTGTTTTCCGGGCCGCAAACTGGGTCAAAAACAGTCCAGAATTCGCTGGTTTCAAATTTTGCCATGCTGAATTTCCGTCACTGCGATGCGGCCGCATGGATCACGCGGTCGCGTCGCCTAGCGTCAGGGGAACTATAGCATATTATATATCAAATCGAAGCCTTAGACGTTGGCTTTCCAACGCAACTGGAACCGCGTCGTTTGGACCTCTGTAGCTAAAGTTATAGCCGTTTGAGTGCAGAGAGGTCAGGCTGGACAGCTTAGCAATTTCTCCAACTTCTTGTATTCCTTCCACTTTTGCATGCTTCCTTTCTATCCTCCAAGCCATTCCTGCCTTATAATATCTGAAAACACTTAACACACATATCAAGGCATCTAATGGTAATAAGAGAGGATTAATAATAAGCAAATATAAGATCAAAGAAGCATGTTTTCAATCAAAGCACATAATTAGGAAGGCAAATGTAAAACCATGCAAATAGTATGAATAAGTGGATAAAGAGTAGATAAAAACCACTCAATTAAGCACAAGATAAACCATAAAATAGTGGTTTATCAACCTCCCCACAAACATTAGCATGTCCTCATGCTAAGCTCAAGAGAAACTATAAAGA
>NC_029792.2:73651775-73653713 GCF_000816755.2 Arachis ipaensis
AGCTATAAAGATGAAGAGGAATGGTATGAAATGCAACCTATGAATGCAACTACATGCTAAATGCTTTTACTTACTTGGTTAAGAGTTAAGTTTTCCAAGACAAATACAAACCAATTTTTCACTAATTCAAATCAGATAATAAAAAGCAAGTGAACTTTGTAAGAAGACAGCTCATGAAAGCAGGGAACATAGAATCAAGCATTGAACCCTCACTAGTAGTGTATATCACTATAATCTCTCAAGTGTATAGGGTAATTCACTATACTCTTCCCTAATCATGCTTTCTAAACCTTGTTCTTCATCTAACCAATCAACAAAAATTTAGTGTACCAATGCAAACATCATGAGGTCTTTTTCAAGGTTGTAATGGGGCTAAGGTAAGGGTAAAGGTATATATATGGCTAAGTGAGCTATAAATTGAATCTTTGACTAGCCAAGCTCTCACCTAACATACATACACTCTATATAACTTTAAAATCATACCTAGCTACCCATAATTCCCACTTTTGTATGATTCCCATACTCATGTACCAAATTTTTCTTTTTAATTTATCACATGTGCATTGATTTTTCATTAACTTAACATTGGGGTAATTTTGTCCCCTTATTTACTTATTTATTGAGTATTTTTGGATTTTTCTCTTTTTTTTTTCTTTTTTTTTGTAGAGAAACAAACATAACTTATCAATGCACATGGATTTTCTATTATTTTTCTATTTTGGTTTTTCATGAGTAGGTTCCCAAATTCCTGATATTCAAATAAATTAGAAACATTATACTTTTTCTTTATTAACCCATGTTCCCACAGTTTCCCCATACTTAATTAACACACTATCTTAAACTAACCAAAGATTCAATTGGGATATTTAATTGTTTTTCTGCTTTAAGGCTAGTGATGTGGTAAAATACAGAACAAGAGGGGGTTAAAAGGCTCAAAGTGGCTGACAAGGGTGATTTAAAGGGTAGGCTTATTTGGGATAAGTGAGCTAAAATCAAATAATGGCCTCAATCATATGCAAGCATGTAAATACACTAAATAATGGACATATAGATTGGAACAAAATATAGATTACAATCATAGAGAAGGAAACACACAGGAATAAAAATTTATGGTTAAATAATGTAACCATGTAAATAAGCTCAAAATCTCAAAGGTTGTGTGTTCTTTGGCTCAAAAAACCATGTTCCAAATACAACTTCAAATAAATTTACACATGAATTTTTTTTTTAAATTAGTGAAATATTTCAAAAATAGGATCTTAAGAAGAAACTTATTATTTTAACCAAGCAGTAACTAAATGCAAAAATCAAATAAACATGCAATTAAACATGCAAATGCAACAACTAATTAAATAAAGAAAATTTAAACATTGGTGTTGACACAGAAAGGTACTAACCCATGGAGATCGGTATCGACCTCCCCACACTTAAATATTGCACCGTCCTCGGTGCATGCTAAGATGTGCAAGTGGATGGGGGTTGTGGTTTCTCAGCTGGGCTCTTTTTTGTTCCTTTCCTTGCCGGCGGTTTGGGAGTAGCTTTCTCCTTTTCTTCCTTGGTGGCCATCCTGAAGAAGGGAAGAGAAAGTAAATTAAATTCAAATAGATATATAGCAAGGAAGAGAATGGAAGAGTGGTGATGGATGCACATTAGGATGTAATTGACATTAACACATGCTCTCGAGTACATGTGAAAAGCCAGCAATGAAAAATAGCCAGTGCATCGAAAGATAAGTGGATGCAAGGTGTTAATTGGCATGCCGGAAAAGGGCATGAGTAGCATAGACCAAGCATTACTTGTAATAAATTACCATGTTTGTATTGACAATTATATTCAATTAAAATAGTAAAGGGGGTGTATGAAAAGCAAGCATTAAATAGTATAAAGTATAATAGAGAAGTGCATAATGCCATATGGGCTTTTTCACAAACACATAGC
>NC_029792.2:73653720-73655806 GCF_000816755.2 Arachis ipaensis
GGAAAAGATAAGAAAATTGGCTGATCTGGATATGTTGTGTGACGCTGGCGACGTGGTCACGTGGGTGACGCAGTCGCGTGGTGCGCAATAAGGTCAGGTGATGCGGACGCGTGGGTCACGCGATCGCGTGGCCTGTTTTGTGCGATTAGCGCGAGTGCAGCCTCGCGGTCGCACAACTCTCTGTTCGAAATTCTTTTTGCCAAAAATCTGGGTGACGCGATCGCGTGGGACATGCGATCGCGTGAGTGGCCATCATGGGATATGATGCGGACGCGTGAGGCACGCGTTCGCGTGGTGAGGCTTGGGCTACCAGCACGAGTCCAGCCTTACTCCAGCTCAACTTTCGGCCATGCACCTGGTTGACGTCGATTTTCAGGTCACGCGGCCGCATGGGGGACGCGATCGCGTGGGAGGCCAGTATTCCCCTGCGACGTGGACGCGTCAGCGACGCGGTCGCGTGGGACGAATTGTGCCACTGGCATACCTCCAGCCTCGCTCCAGCGTGACTCTCTGTCCATTTTTATTTTCTCTTCTCTCCTTGCGATGCGGACGCGTCGCTGATGCGGTCGCGTCGCGTGGCACTTTTTTTTTTTTAATCTGAAAAGATGCAGAATGCAGTGTTAATATGAATGTGATGCAAAACTCCAGGTTCAATATAACAAAATAAAATAAAATTCAAAAACAAATAAAACTAAATAAAAATGAAAAAGGACGATCATACCATGGTGGGTTGTCTCCCACCTAGCACTTTTAGTTAAAGTCCTTAAGTTGGACATTTGGTGAGCTTCCTGTTATGGTGGCTTATGCTTGAACTCATCCAGGAATCTCCACTAGTGTTTGTGATTCCAGTAATCTCCGGGGTCCCAAACTAGGCATGTAAAACCCTTGAGCAGCTTCAAAAAGATTCTTAGGCTCCCGGGGTGTTGGATGTCAGAACAGATTCCAGGATCCCAAACCTTGCTTTTACACCCATCCATGTCGGGATCTGTATTTTTCCAATTGGGTGATAAGTGATTTGAATTCTCACTGCAGCTACCAAACAGCTTCCTAGACCCATTCAATTGAGCTCTACACCAACCTTTGCGTTTAAATTTAAAGCTTCCAACCATAATGAACCTTGCAGGACCACTGGCCATCTTCCTCTTACTCTTAATGCCACAAAGAGTTCTAAGTTGACCATCCGTCTCCAGTAGCCCATATTCAAGTGGGATTAGAAAGCTATGGGATATGAATTTTACCCACTTAAATGTTGTGAAGGACGATGGCAACTTAGGGGGAGGTATTTTTAATGAAATTGCAAGCTCCACTCCCTTGTGCTCTTCTTTGATAATTACCACCTCTTTGCAAGCTTCTTCAATTTCAACCTCTTCCTCTTGGTAGCTCTCTTTCAATTCAATCTCTTCTTCATTGCTTTCCAGGGGTATGGGAGGTTGTGCTTCTTCTTCTTGAATCTCCATCTCTTGATCAACCTCTTCCAAGTCTTCAACTGTGATATGCCTTGGAGGTTGTACACCCTCCTTAGCATCAATTTCAGCCGTCTCGGAAGGAGGCTCTATGACTGGACTTTCCCTTGGAGGTTCTGCATCTCCTATGTCTTCAACCACTTCTTCTTCTTCTTGAACAATGACAGTTTCTTCTACTTGTTCTAGTACGAATTCATTCTCTGTCTTGTCCACTGGGGATTCTGGTATCTCCTTCATGCTATGCTCTTCACTAGACTGTCCACATGGGGCTGTGGCTAATCCTTGTGTATTTAAGCGTCTAGAAGCCCATTGAATTAATACTTGCCGCAGTTATTGAACGGTTGCCTAAAATTTAATTACTGTTTTCCTTAGGCGATCCTCTGCTTCTCGGGTTGCCGGACTTGGACATGATACAAAAGAAAGTGGTGGTGGTTGGGAGTGATTGGATTGGAATTGGGGTGGTTCTATATATGGTTCATATGGCTCATAAGGTGGTTGGTATGGTGGTTGAGGGTTAGGGTCATATGGAGGTGAATGGCGGAAAGAGGCTTGTGAGTATGGTGGTCCAAAGTCATGTTGAGGAAAGGGTTCATAGGCATATGGTGGTGGTTGTTGATAGTCCA
>NC_029792.2:73656503-73684842 GCF_000816755.2 Arachis ipaensis
AATAAAATGACACCAAATTTCAAATTTTTAGATCAAAACGAAGAAAACAACTAAGAACAGCTTGAAGATCAAGATGAACACTAAGAACAAATTTTTGAAAAAATTTTTTAATAACTAAATAAAAACAAATAACCTCTTAATTTATGGAAAAGCAAAAATAAAAATAAAAAATAAAAACAAATAAACAAGCAAAAATAAAAAAAATATTTACAATAACCAATAATAAGGAACACGTTTGCAATTTCCCGGCAACGGCGCCATTTTGACGTTGGGATTTTTGCCAGTAAAGAATGTCATAAAAACAGCCGCGTTGTAGATATAGTCTCTAAACCGACAGAAATCCCTTCGTACAAACGTTTTGGTTGTCACAAATAACAAACTCCTTTTTAAAATTGATAACCGAGTATTTAAACCTCGGGTCGTCTTCTCAAGGAATTGCAGGGAGGTGTTCTTATTATTGATTATAAAAAAGTGTGTTTTTGGGGAATGTTGAGTTTGGGCAATGGGAACAGATATATTTAAATGACAAGTAAAATAAATAAATAACTGTAAACTAAACTCTTGGCAAGGTATTATAACTGGAAGTCCTATCCTGGTTATTCTTATCAATTGTAATGAGAATTGGATTTTTCTCCCACTTGTTAACCTCTAACTATGAAGGTAAGTTAAGTGGATGAATTAATTATGATTCCTCAGGTCCTAGTCTTCCTTGAGAAAGGCTAGAGTTATTGGAACTTGAATTAATGAGATGAAGAAATCTAATTTTCAATCAACAATGAGTTTGATAACTCAAGTGTCTCCAATGACTCAACCAAAGCCAAAAGGGAAGAGAATCTACTTGAATGAAAATAATTTGGATACACAAAGAGCAGTAATAAATTAAAGAGAGCAATCATAAGTCTGAAATACCTCAAATTAGCACTAATAAAGATATCAAATGTAACATGGAAGAGTTCATAAATTAAATTGGGAAAATAAATAAAAATAAAGAACCTGGGATTGAGAGTCACTCCTAAAACTAAGAGAAATCCTAAATCCTAATCCTAAGAGAGAGGAGAGAACCTCTCTCTCTAAAAACTACATCTACTCCTAAAATTGTAAAATATGAGAGCCTCCCCATGAGTGGATGCATTCCCCTACTTTATAGCCTCTAATCTGTGTTTTCTGGGCCGCAAACAGGGTCAAAAACAGTCCAGAATTCGCTGGTTTCGAATTTTGCCACGCTGAATTTCCGTCACTACGACGTGGCCGCATGGATCACACGGTCGCATTGCCTAGCGTCAGGAGAACTATAGCGTATTATATATCAAATCGAAGCCCCGGATGTTAGCTTTCCAACGCAACTGGAACAGCGTCGTTTGGACCTCTATAGCTAAAGTTATAGCCGTTTGAGTGCAGAGAGGTCAGGCTGGACAACTTAGCAATTTTTCTAACTTCTTGTATTCCTTCCACTTTTGCATGCTTCCTTTCTATCCTCCAAGCCATTCCTGCCTTATAATATCTGAAAACACTTAACACACATATCAAGGCATCTAATGGTAATAAGAGAGGATTAATAATAAGCAAATATAAGATCAAAGAAGCATGTTTTCAATCAAAGCACATAATTAGGAAGGCAAATGTAAAACCATGCAAATAGTATGAATAAGTGGGTAAAGAGTAGATAAAAACTATTCAATTAAGTACAAGATAAACCATAAAATAGTGGTTTATCATATACCAAACTTAGTGTGACACTTTCACTTGGAATTAATGCAAGTATCTAGTAAAGATTGGAAGCAAATTTTGTTGCATAGCAACACCAAACTTAGAATGCAATCACATGTCCATTTATTTGAACTAAAACTAAACAAAGGGGACTGTTATTTGTTAAATATAATCACCAAGCCAAGAATCTGTCATGAATAAGGATCTCTTGGTAATGTATTAACAAAAACAGTTAATAAAAGCAAGCATTAAAAACAAGGAAATGACTCAAACAAAGAGACAACTAAAATTATCCACTAAGAAGAAAAATAACACTGCAAAGAGCATTATGATTATGTAGACAAGTAGTGTTACTGAATGAATTGCATAGAAAAATAAGTGGCACACCAAACTTAGAATCTTAGTGTGACACTTCCATGTAGAATTGATGCAATCATCCAAAGGATTGAAAACAAATTGTTGCAGAGCAACACCAAACTTAGAATGTAACCATATACCAATTTATTGAATTGCTGGTTTCGAATTTTGCCACGTTGGATTTCCGTCACTGCGACGCGGCCGCATGGATCACGCGGTCGCGTCACTTAGCGTCAGGGGAACTGTAGCATATTATATATCAAATCGAAGCCCCGGATGTTAGCTTTCCAACGCAACTGGAACAGCGTCGTTTGGACCTCTATAGCTAAAGTTATAGCCGTTTGAGTGCAGAGAGGTCAGGCTGGACAACTTAGCAATTTTTCTAACTTCTTGTATTCCTTCCACTTTTGCATGCTTCCTTTCTATCCTCCAAGCCATTCCTGCCTTATAATATCTGAAAACACTTAACACACATATCAAGGCATCTAATGGTAATAAGAGAGGATTAATAATAAGCAAATATAAGATCAAAGAAGCATGTTTTCAATCAAAGCACATAATTAGGAAGGCAAATGTAAAACCATGCAAATAGTATGAATAAGTGGGTAAAGAGTAGATAAAAACTATTCAATTAAGTACAAGATAAACCATAAAATAGTGGTTTATCATATACCAAACTTAGTGTGACACTTTCACTTGGAATTAATGCAAGTATCTAGTAAAGATTGGAAGCAAATTTTGTTGCATAGCAACACCAAACTTAGAATGCAATCACATGTCCATTTATTTGAACTAAAACTAAACAAAGGGGACTGTTATTTGTTAAATATAATCACCAAGCCAAGAATCTGTCATGAATAAGGATCTCTTGGTAATGTATTAACAAAAACAGTTAATAAAAGCAAGCATTAAAAACAAGGAAATGACTCAAACAAAGAGACAACTAAAATTATCCACTAAGAAGAAAAATAACACTGCAAAGAGCATTATGATTATGTAGACAAGTAGTGTTACTGAATGAATTGCATAGAAAAATAAGTGGCACACCAAACTTAGAATCTTAGTGTGACACTTCCATGTAGAATTGATGCAATCATCCAAAGGATTGAAAACAAATTGTTGCAGAGCAACACCAAACTTAGAATGTAACCATATACCAATTTATTGAATTTAAACAAAGCAAAGAAAGAAAACAAAGCAGAGAAAAGAAATGTTACCTACGGTTGACATGTTCTTCACTTTCTTCCTCTTCTTCCAGTTTGTTAAGAGGAATGACCTCAAGGGGGGAGAAGATTCAGCTAGTGTCCCTTGTTTTGCCCTCTCTTCAGCAAGCTTCCTTTTGTAAATGGCATGATTGAGTTTGCTTGCTGGATCAGGGACAGGATTGGTGCTCTTGTTAGTTGCCTTCACTTCTTTGGATTCAAGACTTGGTTGCTGTGTGATTATTGGAGTTTTGTCTTCATCCAGAGCCTTCTGAGTTGGTGGTTCAATGAGCCCTTCCCCTATGCATTTTTCTACTTCAATTGATTGTGACTTTTCTTGAGTGTCTTCCTCACTTTCTTGCTCCTCCACTCCTTTCTTTGCACTCAACATTTGACTTAATAGATCTTTCACGGAGGAGGTTTGTTGATCTTTCCAACATCTCTTCATCTCCTCTTCATATCTTTTAATCACAGACTCAGTTGTTGAGACTTTTTGGTCCAGGGGAGTTTGAGGAGGTTGTGAGTGTTCAGGTTCTCTTGTCATCTCAAGTGCAGTTTCAGGTTCAAATATTTCTATCACCTCTTCCTTCTTTGCAATTTCACTTGACATAGGGACCTTGTGTTCTTGTTTTTCCATTTTCTCCTTCCTTGCAATCAACAATTGTTTCACCTGCACTTCCATATTTTTGAGGGAGTTCTCTTGTTCTTTCCAGAGTTTTTTTTGTCTTCTCCTTATGTCTTTTTAATATGGACTCAAGCTTTGAGAGCCTTTGGTTCATGGAAGTTTGTGTGGGTGGTAAGTTTTGAAAGGGGATTTCTGTTGAAGCATGATCAAGTGATGATATCTTTGGATGAATATCATATGGAGCATTAGAATTCCCTTTCCAGCCACCATTAGAATAATGACTTGCATCATTTTGTGGTGGAGGGAAATATCCCATATAATTTTCTTTCTCATCTTGTATTTCTGAAGTAAATCTCCATGGATTAGAGTGCTTAGAATTTGTATTTTCTTAGTGATATTCCCAGCCACCA
The DNA here is from genome assembly GCF_000816755.2 of Arachis ipaensis. Lineage (NCBI taxonomy): Eukaryota > Viridiplantae > Streptophyta > Magnoliopsida > Fabales > Fabaceae > Arachis > Arachis ipaensis. Next base: position 73,660,805 of record NC_029792.2, read on the forward strand.
TTAGATATTGATGATGGTGGGTAATATCCCATAAAATTTTATTTGACCATAAGATGACTTGAACTCCATTTGAATTTTGTAAAATACAACATCAATGAAAATTGAAATTCATGTCACAGACAAAGAATTTCTTAGTGAGGAAATAGCTCAAACACCTTGCTATCAACTTAAAATAGAGAACAAAAACAAAGAAAATGCTTGATCTAGACTTCTCACCCACTTAATCATTGTTGATCTAAATCAATCCCCGGCAACAGCGCCAAAAACTTGATGGGTTGGAAACGAAATTCCAACACCTAAACTCACCGGCAAGTGTACCGGGTCGTATCAAATAGTAATAACTCACAAGAGTGAGGTCGATCGCACAGGGATTGATGGATCAAGCAACTTTAGTGGGTGATTAGTTTAGTCAAGCTAACATTGGTGAGTGATAATTGATGCAGCAGAAAGTAAATGACAAGAAAATTTAAAGTGCAGAAAGTAAATTGGACAGAAACTTAAAGAGCAAGAAATGTAAATTGCAGAAACTTAAATGACAAGAAATGTAAATTGTAGTGAATGTGAAGGGGAATGGGTGCTAGAAATTAAAGAAAGCAATAGATCAAGCAACTGGAAATTTAAATTGCAGGAAGAATAAAGGTAATTGGGTGCTGGGATTCAAAATCAAACAAGAAAGTGTAAATAGCAATCAAACAGAGAAGTAAAAGATGCAGTAACTTGCAACCGATCTAAACAGAAAAGGGAAATTGCTTGAAGAAGCAAAACAGCCAGAGAACTCAACTCAATTGCGAAATCAAAAAAGACAAGTGAAGATCTCAAGGGATCAATGAGACTAGAAAACAAGTCTAGATCTCAATTCCTTCCTTGATCCAGTAGAAAGCAATTTGCAGAAGAAAGAAATATGAAAGCAGTAAATAAAAATTCAGATTTAATTCTCAATTCACCGAGATTATGCATAAGCAGAACAAGAGAAATCTCAGATCAAGAATGAAACAGAATTCCTCCAATCTCAATCCAAAATTTAAATTCAAAAAGGAAAACTAAAAGAGAGAAAGATCTCTACTCCTACTGCTCCCTAGTGGAGCCAGCCCCCTTTCTAAAATGGAATTGATGCCTTTATATAGGCTTTTACAAAATGAAAATCAAATTGAAACAAATTACAATTAAAATGAATTTCCTAATCTAATTATCTCTTGTGCCTTTGAGTGATGATAATGGGCTTTACTTGCTTTGGATTTGAAGAAGAGTGGATTGATTTGGATTTGGCCTTTTCAAATTGGTGAAGAATTGGCTACCAATTGGTTTTTAATTGAATTTGGACCATAGGTGCTGCTCCCAGTAGAGTGCTCGGTTAACTGATTGAGCGCAGCACTCCACTTTGCCTTGGCCTTCCAATTTTTGCGTGACAAACTCCTTGGACCAAGCATCAGGGTAGCGCTCGGTTGTCACAAAGAGCGCAGCGCTCCCTGGGCCTTGGCCTTGCCAAGTTTGCTCGGAGAGAGCTGAGCGCCCCTTGCCTTGTTAATGAGCCTCAACTTCAAATCATGAGGGAAGCACTTGTGGAGCCAATTTCTTTTGTGAAGTAAAGAGAGGTAACGCCTTGCCTTGAGTGGAAGGCCTTAAGATCGAATGCCAGCAAAGCCATTTTGGCTTATTTTCTAGTTCATTCTAGTGCTGCTGGCCTTGCTTTCCTTGTGTCTCCCCCTTCGAATCTTGGTGAAGCCACTTTGGTCTATTTTTGCTTGTTTTTGGTCCTTAAAGATGCCTTTCACTTGTACCTCAATTTCATGCCAAATATGGATTGCTATATATCGTTGAAAAGCTCTAAATGTCAGCTTTCTAACGCAACTAGAAGCACATCAATTGGACGTCTGTAGCTCAAGTTATGGCCCTTTGAAGGAGGCATGGTCATGCTATGAACACCTAAGTTTAACTTAGCGAAAAATCTTGCTTCCAAGCTGAATTTTTCACGATAAAGCTAAGTTAACTTAGTTAACCGAGCTTTGTGAGTGCCGATTGTCAAGATTCCTTGATTTGGTCATGGGCCACACTTTTAAAAGCGTGGCCTAAGGCTCCAAAGTGTGCTCCAACTTCAAAGTGTGCCCCAAAACTCTTTTTTTCTCCTTTTTAGCTTATTTTGTGCTTGTTTGCTTCTTTTTCTTCTTATTTCCTACAAAATTTATAAAATCAAAAGATCAAGGAAATATACCATTTAAGCACAAAAGAATGCAATATTTAAGCACTAATAATCAATTTCTTGTATGAAAAAGCATAGAAAAACATGACATGATGACATGTCATCAAGCACGCGTACGTGCCCCTGGGGTATTTTCGCAATCCGCGCGGATGCGCAAAGTGCGCGCGCGCGCCCATGGGCTTTTTCAAATCTTTGGATTTTCATGATTTCTCCACTTTGTATGCTTTCATTTCACTCCTTTGATCCCTTCTTGGCCCTTTTTCAACCTGAAATCACTAACAAACACATCAAGGCATCTAGTGGAGATCAAAGGTGAATCAAAATTATCAAATTAAAGATCTAAAAAGCATATTTTCATATCTAAGCACAAGTACGGAGACAATCACAAAAACCATGCTATTTCATTGAATAAATGTGAGAAAAGGTTATCAAAATGCTCTAAATTTGACACAAGATAAACCCTACAAAGCGGGTTTATCAACCTTCCCACACTTAAACCAAGCATGTCCTCATGCTTAACCAAGGATGAAGCAAAGGGTATGACATTTATTCAATGCAACTAAACTATCTAAATGAAACTATCTAAATGAATGCAACTAACTATATGAATGCTAATGCTTGGTCAAAACAAATCAAATTCCCAAAAGAATACATGCAAGAACAAAGGCACAAACAATGGGAATCAAATCCAACCTACAATTGCATGGAGTTATCATAGGGATTTACAAACTTGCTTGAACATAGATGATAGTGGTGAATACATGTAATTGAACAATCAAACCCTCATCGGATGTGTATCCGCTCTATTCACTCAAGTATTTAGGGGTTGATTCACTCAATTCTCTCCTAATCATGTTTTCAAAAGTTTGTTCTTCATCTAACAATCAACAATTATTTCATACATGCATACAAGTATCATGAGGTCTTTTCATTGGTTGTAATGGGGCTAGGGTCAAGGTCGGATGCATATATGGTTAAGTGAGCTTGAAACTTGAATCTTTGATAAGCCTAGACTTCCCACCTAGCCTATGACATCCTATACAATTCAAAAGCTAACCTAACTACCTATTCTTCACCTTTTTTTTAACATACTCATGCATTTTCTTTTTTATTACAACTCATATGCATTGATCTTTATTGAGCTTCACTTTGCTTTGGGGCATTTTGTCCCCTTTTTATTTCTTTTCTTTTTCTTTTTCTTTCTTTTTTCTATTTTTTCTTTTCTTTTCCATATATATTTTTTTCTTTTTCTTTTTTCTTTCTCATTTTTCATTTTTTCTTTCTTTCTTTCAAATCATATATAAGAACATCAATGCATAAGGTCTATACATTTAATCAATACATGAGCATATACCCAATTTCCAATATTTACAACAAAAAATTACAAAAACTACCCTTTTACTCTCCCAATGTCCCAAGTTTTCCCACACTTGAATGTTACACACACACTAGCCTAAGCTAATCAAAGATCCAAATAAAGGACATTTATTGTTTTTTGCTTTAAGGCTTGTAATGTGCTAAAAATAAGAACAAGCGGGTTAAGCGTAGTCTCAAATTGGCTAACAATGGAATATAAAAGGTAAGGCTATTTGTGTAAGTGAGCTAAATGAAATGATGGCCTCAATTATATAAATGCACGTATACAAGGAATAATTGGACATATAGAATCAAACAAATCAAGGATCACAATCATAGAAAGAGAATAATGCACACAAGAAGGAAATAAGTAGTTATAAGATGTAACCACACCAATAGGCTCAAAACTCACAACCTTGTGTTCTTAGCTCAAAACATGATCCACAAAAGTATGAATTCAAGCAAGTTCCACAAACAATTTTCCAATCAATTGGGGTGGTGCCCTTTAGATAAATTCTTTTGGAAATTCTATCATTTTGACTGAGCTTATTCTAAATGCAATGTTATGATTAAGAGATTCTAAAAAAAAACTCCTTAGTTTACCCTCTTTCTAATAAAAACAATTTCTTTTATGCCAAAAGAGGTTTAACTAAGTTTTCAACAATTCAAAACATTTTTTAAATCACAAACAAGGCTAAAATGCAATATATATAATAAAAGTGTGCAACAACCGAAATAAAAGTATCCATACTAGCAAATATATACAATAATCCCAAAAAAGTGCAAAATAAAGTAAAATAAGAAGAACTAAGTGATAATGTCCGAAAAGTGTTCACCAAAACCACCGACGGCGAGGACGGTGACCTCCCCACACTTAAGATGAGGCATCATCCTCGATGCTACTGATCAGACTCATGGTGAGGGTCAACAGTCGCATCTGTCACCTGCTGTATCTCGGACTGGGGCACTGGCTCCTCGGCATGCTGCTGGGTCTCCTGAGTAGCCTGCATCTGTGGAGGTGCCTCCTGCTCTGCCTCATGCTCCTTCTCATGATCTGGCTCGTCGGAAGTGAGAGAGTCGGGGAGAGGGGATAGCTCAATGCCCTGTGATACAAACACCTGGTCTATGTGGTCGAGACGTCGCATGATACGACGCTCGCTGCGCTCCACGAAGCAAAACAAGTGCTGTACTAGCAGGTAAGTCGGCTTGGGTGCTGGTGGTGGTAAAGGTACTGCTGTTGGTGCTGTGGAGGAAGATGGTTCTGTCGTGGCTGTGGAAGATGAAGGTCTGGCTGCCTCCACTGCTGTTTGAGCTCGAGAACGACGCCTGAAAGGGGGCTTCTCATGCACCCACATACCCCACAGAATAGTAACCTCCTTCTCGTCTTCACCTGGGGGTGGTAGAATCGCATCATCATCCCTCCATGGGGCACCAGCTAGCTCAATCATCCTAGTGACCATGGTAGGAAATGATAGAAGGCCACGAATGTGTGCTCGCCACATGCTTCTCCTGATCAGCCGGGGAAAATATACCTCCTTTCCCTCCATGACACAACCAATCAAGAGCAGCATATCCATCGGAATCTCAGAGAAGTGTGTAGTGGGCAGGACATAGTGGGCCTCAATGGGTTCCTTCAGGTCGTCGGGTAAGGCCAAGTTCTTCTCAATATTCAGGTTCGTCTTCCGGTAGGTGGGAAAACGGAGCTCACAGTAGAGATTCGGAAACATATATGTATCAGTGAGCGGTAGCAGCTGATTTTCTTTATCCACTTTATTCAGTGAATTTTTGGCATAGTGGGCATAAGGAGAGAGGGTAAGGGCTTGAGATTTCTTCCTCTTTTTTGAGGTAGTAACCTTTTCTTGTCCTCTATCGGCCATCCTAAAAGACAAATATGACATATAAGCACTTAGCCAAGTAGAGGTGTAGCAAGCATGGAATTATACATTCATGAAGTGAGTTAAAAGAATGAAGACTTGGAATGCAAGTAACCACAAGCCAAAGAAGGAGATAAAATTACAAACCAAGAGATCCAACATCAATCACATCATGCTTGCTCATTAAGTTCAATGAGCATCATACCCAAAGGAATAGTCAATGTGTTAGCTTAAGCAAAAAGAAAGAAAGGTTAGCAAGGTAAAACAAGTTAGAAGTTAGAAAATATAGTTAAAGGTTAAGGGTATGATGGTTATTGTCTCAATCAAGAGAAGTTCACAAAGCAAAGAGAACAAGCATGCTCACAGTCATGAGGAAAGTGCAGTCATTGATGATGAAATATGAGATTGCAAAAGTAACAATGAATTGAAAGCAAGTCATCAATCAATGTCTTGGTCACTAGGTTTGCAATAATTGGTGTAGCAAAAGTTGAAATGCACTTTGTAACCAAAATATAAACAAATTTGAGTGAAAAAGGGTTACACAAGTTGAATTCACCAATTGTTGCAAATGTATGAACCATACTCAACAAAATTGCAAGTTAAATCAAATAATGGGTGAAGAACAAGTTAAAGACATTTGATTAACTTGAAAAGTGTAAGCATGGAATGGTTCAAAGAAAGTCACGGGGAACATATGAAATACGGAAAAAATCGACCCAAAGGCACCTAAGAATCGAACTTGGTGTAACCAGGTGAATAGTCAATTCTAAAGGCAACAAGTCCAATTGTAGGTGACATGTTTAAAAGCAAAGCAATTTCTAGAAATTTGGGCAGCATTCCGCCAGTAATGTGGATGTTCCTGGATAGCAAATAGTAGCAGAAATTCAGTCATGAGTACACATATCAACATGTAAGCAATCAAAGAATGCACATGACTCAGACATCATCAATCAAACAAGGCAACAGTAAAACAGAATACAAAACAGAGCACACCACGCATCACTTAGCATGTAACATCCAAACAAATAAACACAAACAGAGCAGTTATCAGGCCTAGAATCCTCTAACCACAACCTAACTACCAAACTGCAGTTATTTCTACCTATCCTAACATGCAAAATTATCCAACTAACTAACTGAAATTAATTAACAAAATTAATAAAAGTAGTAAAAAAACAGAGTAGTGGTTTAGGCTCTGGAGAACCTGGAAGCAGAGGTGCAGAAATGGCAATGGAATAGAGGGGAGGACCAGATGTAGCACTGCCCGAAATGGTAGCAACGCCGCTAAGCAGTGGTGGCGGCACAGAGGGATGTGAGTGGCGGGGCAGGAAACAGAGCAAGGGTATGAGTGGTGAAGAGAGAGAGATGGAAGGATAGTGGCGACGAGAGAGGAAACGGTGGAGGGGGTAGGGTGGGCGATGGCTGAGGGTTCGCTGGCGACAATGGTCGTTACGGTGGTTGATGGCGGTCACGGGCTAAAGTAGAGCAGGGAGATGAGAGTGGGAGCAGGGAGGTTGAGGGAGGTGGTTATGGAGGAAAAAGAGTGCTGGTGGGTGAGGGAGGGTCTGCGAGTGAGGGTGGTCCTCACGTCCCTTGGGTTTAATTAATTTGAATCCGCGTGTGCGCGCACTGTGCGCGTCTGTGCGGATGGGTCAAAGCGGTACATGACGCGGAAGCGCAAAGTGCGCGTTTGCGTGGGTAGCAAAACAGGTGAAGTGCGCGGGAGCGGCAAGTGTGCATCCGCGCGACTGGGATTTGGGCTAAATGCTTAATGCCAGCCCAGAGCTGGCACAAGTCTCGTGTCCTTGGCCTGGAAATGGTTTTGACGAATCGGCGCGCACGCGGCTTGTGCGCCGGCGCGCGCATATGCAAGATAAGGATATCGACGTGTAAGCGCGCGGTGCACGCACGCGTACACGCTGTTGTGCAATTGGCCCAGCTTTTGCGCACGATTGGCCCAACTCTCTGGAAAGAGTATGGGCCTGCATATGCGTATGGATGCGCACGCGCACAGCGTGCGGACGCGTCCTTGACTCTTTTTTTTTCAGAAAAGGCAAAAGCAGCTTAAAACCTTCTTAACACTATCTTCAGCTCAAAATTAACTCAGAATACAACGTAACAAAAATCTTTTTGGCTTTTTGGGAATCTTCAAAATTACACAAGGGTTACTTGTCCTACAAGCAGCCTTCGACCAATTTATTGAACTAAGTATATAGAAAGAAAACTACCTACAATGGTAACTCAAATCACTTATTAATCAAAAATGCAAGAGGGCGGAAAGAGTTTACCATGGTGGGGTGTCTTCCACCTAGCATTTTTAGTTTAAGTCCTTAAGTTGGACATTTGGGAGGCTCTTGTCATGGTGGCTTATGCTTGTACTCATCCTTGAATCTCCAAGGATCTTTGCTCCTCATATGGTTGACAGAATTTCCAACCATCTTCACCAAGTTTGGATGGAGTTCTATCCAAGATATGAGCTCCCAAAGTTGGTCTTCGTGCTTTGAACCAGGATCCCATATCTTATTTTTGCACCCGTCCTCTTGTTGGTCTTCATGGATTCTCCATTCGGGTGGTTGACAAATAGAATTCTCTTTAGCGCACCAAGTCTTCTTCACAGACCCATGTAAAGTAGCATTTATCCAATCATGGTCCCTATACTTTGAGAATTTGACCTCAATGAGCCTAATTCCAAACTTCCAACTACTACACAACTCCTTCTTACCCTTAGTTCTACAAAGATCTCTAAGTTGTACATCCGTTTCAACCAATCCATATTCAAGTGAATACGTGAAGATTAAGGGTGAGAGTTTTACCCACTTGAATGTTATGTTGGATGGTGACTTAGGGAGGGGAACCTCCCCACACTTAGATAAAGCAAGGTTGACTTCCTTATGCTCTTCTATGAATATTTTCACCTCTTGACAACTTCTTTTATTTTCTTCATGCTTGTTGACTTCTTCCAATTCCTCCTCATCATCAATCAAATCAAACTTAGGAGGTTGTGTGAAATCTACCTTCATATCCACTTCACTTTTGTTGGAAGAGTCTTCGATGAGATCACCAACATCATTTGGTGTTGAGTTGTCTTCACTAGCTTCAATTTCATGTCCTATGGGAGAGGATTCAATGTTTGATAGGAAATCATTGATGATTGAGTCCATCTCTTGATCAACCTTTTCATATTCTTTAATCTTGATATGTTCCGGAGGTTTTTGAGACGCCCATGGTGGTTCCGCATCTCCTAGATCTTCAACCACTTCTTCCTTTTCTTCAATGACCCTAGGTTCCTCTAATTGTTCTAATACAAAGTTCGACTCCTCCTTCTTTTCCACCGAATTTTCTAATTTCTCTTTCATACTTTGCTCTTCTTTTGGTTTTTCACATGTGGCCACGGAGACACCTTGAGTATTCAAACATTGGTGGGCTAAAGTATGTACTAATTTAGTTAAATTAGTCATAAACTCTAGGGTGTTCCTTTGCATATCTGCTTGGTCTTGAAGTAACAAGGTAAGAGAATCATCTATTGGGACTTGGGGTGGGTAGGAAGGTTCATTATTTTGGAGAAAGGGGTCATAGTAGGAAGGTGGTTCTTCTTGGTAGGGGTATGGAGATGGTGAGGATTGAGGTGGTTCTTCATAGTAGTCATGATAAGGTTGTGGTAGTTCCAAAGGTTCTTGCTCATAATGGTCATAAGGATGTGGTATGGGTGGTTGGTCATATGATGGATATGGATCATAGGATGATGTTTGGTATGGAAAGGCTTGTGAGTATGGTTGAGGTTCATGTTGAGGACAAGATTCATAGGCATATGATGGTGGTTGTTGATTGTCACAAGAATATTCACCATAGCCATTGAATTGACATGTATTAGGATGGTGATTATACCTATAGGTATCCGGAGGTTGTTGCCAATAGGAGTGATCAATTCTTTGAGGCTCCTCCCATCTTTGTTGGTTCCATCCTTGATACATGTGGTCATTGAAGTTCACATTTCCTACAACACAATTAGAACCAAACTCATAGCCAAAGTAAGAATTCATGGTGACGAGAGAAAATATCAAACAAAAACTAACTAGAAATAATGAAACAAAATCCAACAAATAGCAAAGCTATTTATAATATTCACATATATACACTAACCAATAACATAACACCATTGCAAATCCCCGGCAACGGCGCCATTTTGATGATTTGGACTTTTAACGGTTTAGAATTTCACAAATGAAGTCTCATTACAATATAGTTTCTAAACCAATACTAATCCTTTCATACAAAAATTTGTTTGTCACTAGTACAAACCCCTAAATTTATAAACTGAAGTATTAAACCTCGGGTCGTTCTCCCTAGGAATTACAATAAAGTGTTCTTGTTATTGGTTATGGAGTATGTTTGGGGTTTTTGAGATTTTAGACAAGAAATATAAATGGCAAAAAAATAAACTAACAACTAAGAAAGCTCTTGGCAAGATATGAGAAGTAGAAGTCATATCCTATTTATCCTCCTCAATTGTGACCACAATTGTCCATTGCTACCACTTAGTTAACCTCTAACCATGGAGGAAAGTCAAGTGGATGAATCAACTTGATTCCACAAGTCCTAGTGATAAACCCCAATTTTGTGGTTTATCTTGTACTTAATTTGGGGGATTTTATCACCTTTTCCCACATTTATTCAATGAAATAGCATGGTTTTGTAATTCTCCCTTGATTTGTGCTTAAATGTGAAAACATGCTTTTTAGGCCCTTAAATTGGTGATCTTAACTCAACTTAATTCCATTTGATACCTTGATGTGTTTGTTGAGTGATTTCAGGTTCATAAGGCAAGTATTGAATGGAAGAAGTGAGAAGAAAAGCATGCAAAGTGGGAGAACTCATGAAGAAATGAAGAAACCGCAAAGCTGTCAAGCCTGACCTCTTCGCACTCAATCGACCATAACTTGAGCTACAGAGATCCAAATGAGGCGGTTCTAGTTGTGTTGGAAAGCTAATATCCGGGGCTTCAAAATGATATAAAATTTGCCATAGTTTCCTGACATCTAGGGACGCGCACGTGCACTGTACGCGTGCACGCCGATGGAGCAACGTGGGTCCACTTTAAGCAACTCGTTGGGGGCGATTTCTAGCTCATTTTTGGGCCCAATCCTACTCATTTATGATGCTATTTCATGCAGAATTCAAGCTTGGGCAAGGGGGGAGCACTTGTTTGTAGTATAGCATCATGTAGGTTAGTTTCTAGAGAGAGAAGCTCCCTCTTCTCCCTATAATTAGGTTAGGTTAGGTTAATCTCTCCTAGATCTAGGTTCAATATCATCTTTTCATCTTGTTTTCTTTACAATTTCATGCTTCTGCTCTTTCATTCTCATGATTTGTAGTGTTAATTTCCCTTTTTGCTCTCTTTTATGATGATGAACTCATGTTGGATTTGGATTTTCTTTTAATGAAATTTGATAGTTGATGTTTCTTTATTGATGATTTGAGTTGTGAATTTACTTTTCTTGCAATTGGTAGTTGGTAGATTTATTTCTCTTGCATTTTTACTATGCTTTCCTTTTATGCCTTCCAAGTGTTTGACAAAATGCTTGGTTGGGCTTTAGAGTAGATTTTGAGCATTCTTGACTTGGGAAGAGTAATTGAGTAATCTTGAGGCATTAATACCCAATCTAGATTGGTGATCTAGAGTTGTTAGTTAATATCATTTTCAATGACTCTAATCTCTTGCTAATTCAATTAGTGAGTTGATTAGGATTTTTGATTTGAGATTAACTAGTCTTGTTTGACTTTCTCTAATGGAAGATAACTTACACCTTCTTCCAACATTGGGGATGACGAAATAAGATAAATTCTTGTTAAGTATTGTTATGATTAATGACTAGGATAGAAAGCCTATGATCTCAATCTTCACCATGAATGTCTCTCTTTTTTAATTACTTTCTTTAATTGCTCTCTCTTTACTTTTCTTATCATTTATTTTATTGCCCCTTCTATCAACCAAACCCCCCCCCCTTTGTTCCTTCATAACCAATAATTGAGCACTTCATTGCAATTCCTTGTGAGACGACCCGGAGTCTAAATACTTCGGTTAATTCTTATTGGGATTTGTACTTGTGACAAAACCAAATTTAATTTGATTCGAGGATTGACTATTGGTTTGGACTATACTAACAGCGGATTATTTTGTGGAATTCCGAACCGGTATAAATCCTTGCGTATCAAATTAATGGCGTCGTTGCCGAGGAGTTGCAATGGTGCTATGTTATTGGCTATTGTATATATGTTAATATGCTTCTTTGCTAGTTTTTGCTTGTTTTAGGAGTTAGTTTTTATTGGTTCTTACTAGTATTTGTTTTTATTTTCTCTTGTTACTATGAATTCTCATCCTCACTTTGGCTATGAGTTTGACTCAAATTATGTTGTAGGGAATGGGAACTATAATAATAATATGCATCAAGGATGGAACAATCAAAGGTGGGAGGAGCCTCAAAGGATTGATCACCCTTCTTGGCAACAACAACCTCCGGATTCTTATGGGTATAACTCTCATCCTAATGCATATCAATCTAATAGATATGGTGACCCTTATTATGATTGTCAAAAACCGCCACCATATGCCTATGAACCACCTCCTCAACATAATTTTGCACCACCTTACTCAGAAGCCCCTTTTCACTAAACACCTCCATATGACCCTAATCCTTACCCACCATACCAACCACCTTATGAGCCATATGAATCATATGTAGAACCACCCCAATTCCACCACCAATACCCTCAAGAACCACCACCTCACTATCCTTACTAAGATGAATCACCTCCCATGTATGATAACTTTCAACCACAAAATGAATTCCCCTTTCTACCACAACCCTCTATGGAAGAATACCCATACCCGTCAATCCAAGAGCAATATGATCCTGCTTATACTAGCCAAGTGGAACAAGAGCCAAATGGATCGTCTCAAGGAAGCAATGGATCGACTTCAAGCAATAATCCATCAAAAGGAGCAAGAGAAAGCCCAAAGGATGAATGAAGTTATCAAGGCTAACCTTGCTAAAATTAAAGCCGCCTTGGACTCACGGGACTCATGCAACAAGCAAAGCATCCCCACGGATGAATGTGAGAAATATACCGAAGAAAGAAGCATGAAGGAGATTTTAGAATCTCAACATGAGGACAAGGAGATGGGGTATGTCTTACAACAAGTGGAGAGTGAAGAGATTGTTAATGAAGAAGAAGTGGTTGAAAGCCTAGGAAAAGTTGAACAAGAGGTAGATTTCAAGCTTAAGAACACTTCCACACCAAGTGATATTGTTGATGATCTTGTGGAAGTTGTTGAACTTTCTTCCATTGAACTTGGAAATGATGTTGAGGAGGATAATGCGCAACCTCCAAGGCATAGTATGAGTGATGAAAGATTGGAAGAGGTTGATCAGGAGATGGATTCAATCATTGAGAATTACCTATCTACAATTGAATTCTCTCCCATTGTTCTTGACATGGAGATTAAAGAAGGATATGCACAACCTTTCATGCCCTTGGTGGGCAATGAAAAAGAGATTGAATTGGAAGAGAGTCACCAAGAGAAAGGGGTTGAAGTTGAGGAAAGTTGTAAAGAGGTGGAGGTAATCATGGAAGAGTACAAGGGAGTGGAGCTTGCAAGATCATTGGAACCACCCCTTCCTAAGTCACCATCCTACACAATATTCAAGTGGGTAAAATTCTTATCCCTAAGCTTTATTATCCCACTTGAATATCGTTTGCTTGAAAATGATGGTCAACTTAGAGCTCTTTGTGGATTGAGGAGTAAGAAAGAGTCATGTAGTGGTTGGAAACATCATTCTGGGTTCATTATGGTTGCATGCTCAAAGTTTGATTGCAAGGTTTGGTGTGGAGCTAAATTGTATGGGTCTAGGAAGTTATTTGGAGGCTTCTTTGAGAATCCCAAGGCTAAACCACCCAAGTAGAATCATGATGATCAACTAGAAGATGGGTGTGAAAATAAGATATGGGATCCCGGATCACAACATGAAGACCAATTTTGGGAGCTCATATCTTGGGAAGAACTTCCCCCAAGCTTGGTGAGGATGGTTAGAAATTTTGACTACCAATTGAAGAGCAAGCATCCTTGGAGGTTCAAGGATGAATACAAGCATAAGCCACCATGACAAGGAGCTTCCCAAATGTCCAACTTAAGGACTTAAACTAAAAGTGCTAGGTGGGAGACACCCCACCATGGTAAACTCTTTCCACTCTCTTTTATATTTGGTTAATAAGTGATTGGAATTGCCATTGTAAGTAGTATTTGTTATTTTCTATACTCTTATACATTTTGTTTCGATGATAGGTTGTAGAAGTGTGTTTAGATTAGTTTAGATTGTTGAGTAAGTAGGTTGCTTGGAGTGTAAGTTTTGTTTGTAGTGTATTTGAAAATTTTTTAAAAACTAAAAAGATTTGTTGTTAAATTTGATTTATGATTGTCTTAGAATGCTTGTAGATTAGGAAAGTGTCCTGTTTTTGAAAAAAGAAAAAAAGGGACATCGGCGCGCAAGCGCGCTGTGCGCACGCGCGCCGGCGTGGTGTCACAACTCTTAGTACTAAAACCCGAGAGTTGTGCCCACTTTATGCCTACTTTGTGCCAGGCAATCCGTGCGTAAGCACACATGGCGTGTACGCGTGGATTGTCCCTGCAGCATCGGCATGCGGGCGTGCATGACGTGTCCGCGTCGCCAAAAAATAGTTTTTTTCTTATCTTCCATTTTCTTTTGTCCATTGCATTCGCATACTTTTATTCTTTGCATTTTCATTTTATTTTTATAGCTTGTTTTTACCTTCTTCTTTTTTTTTTTGCTTCTTATTTTAATAATGGTGTTGAATGTTCTTGTCCATTGTTGAGAATTTCTTGGTTAATCTTGGTGCTTCTTGACTTGTTTGATATTGTTGGGTGATGAAACTTTTAAATCAATGCTTAATCTTGTATGACTCTTATATTCTTTATGCATTGATATGAACTTGCATGTCTTTCATGACCCACTCTTTCTAGTTGAACTTGATGCTTTTGAGTGCTCTTCATGCTTTGACTTTACTCTTGTATCAAGTGTTAGTTAATATACCTTAGCTTATATTGTTTTCTCACTCACATGTTGTAGCTACCATGTAGTGAGAACCTTACTCTTATTTGGCATTAGCCCCCGCCTATGTTCTACTTGCTTTGATATCTTTGATGTAGGCTTAATTATCCTTCTTTCTCTTTCCTTTTAGGTTGGCCACCAAGAAGGAAAGGATTAGAAAGGATTCTAAATGGGGCAACAAACAAGTTCACGCGTACAACCTTTTGAAGGAACTCATCAATTGTAGCAACCCGTCCACCTTGCTCTCCTTTGCATGCACCGAGGACGGTACAAATTTCTAAGTGTGGGGAGGTCGCCCGACCGACCTCCCTGGGTAACAACTTCCTTTTTCAACACCAATTTCTTTGTTAGTTAGTTGTTGCATTGCATGATAGGTTGCATATTAGTTATAATTTGTATATATTCTATCATTTCTTTTTTTGTTAGGACTACTTGGTTAGGGTGATGACTTCTTTTCCAAGAAAAATTGTTTTTAGGGCACCCTACCAATTCGGAAAAAAAAAAATTTGTGTGAACTTACTTGAAGAATTTATTTTGGAACATGATTTTTGAGCTAAGAACACAAGCATGTGAGTTTTGAGCCCAATTGTGTGGTTACATCTTATAACCACTTATTTCCATTCTTGTGTACATTGTTCTCTTTCTATGATTGTAATCTTTGATTTGTTTGATTCTTTATGTCCATTATTCCATGTATACATGCAATTATATGATTGAAGCCATCATTTCATTTAGCTCACTTACGCAAATAGCCTACCTTTCATCAACTATTGTTAGCCAAATTTGAGCCTATTTAATCCCTTTTGTTCTTAATCTTAGCACATCACTACTCCCAAATGAAAAATAATAAATGTCCTCAATTTGGATCATTGATTAGCTTAGGCTAGTGAGGGTGTGTATCATTTGGGTATGGGAAACTTGGGACATTGGTTAAGTGTAATTTTTATTTTTGTTGAAAATATTGGGAATTGGGTACATATTCATGCACTATATGTAAAACCATATGCATTGATATGTTTGTATATACTTTAAAAAAATGATGATAAAGAAAAAAATAATATATATATATCATTACAACCTATGAACAAGTCCTCATGATGAATGTATGCATGCATTGAATAATTGTTGATTGTTAGATGAAAAACAAATCATGGAAAGCATGATAAGAAGAGAATAGAGTGATCGACCCTATACCCTTGAGCGACTAGAGCGGATACACTTCCGGTGAGGGTTCGATGCTCAATTCTTTGTTCCCGGCTCTCATGAGCTTTCTTCTTGCAAGTCTATTTGAACTTCATTTTGATATTTGAATTGGTAGAGTTTGTGAGTCGTTATATGACCTTTGCCCTACTTGCTTATATATGTTCTTGGAGATTGATTTACTTTTAACCAAGTAGGTAGAATCATTTTGTATTTAGTTACATTCATATAGATAGGTACATATAGTTTATTTGCATAGAATAAATGTTCATACCCCTTTTCTTGTCCTTCTTTATTCTTAGCATGAGGACAGGCTTGGTTTAAGTGTGGAGAAATTTGATAAATCCCAATTTTGTGGTTTATCTTGTGCTTAATGTGGGGGATTTTATCACCTTTTCCCACATTTATTCAATGAAATAGCATGGTTTTGTAATTCTCCCTTGATTTGTGTTTAATTTGAAAACATGCTTTTTAGGCCCTTAAATTGGTGATTTTAACTCACCTTAATTCCATTCGATGCCTTGATGTGTTTGTTGAGTGATTTCAGGTTCATAAGGCAAGTATTGGATGGAAGAAGTGAGGAGAAAAGTATGCAAAGTGGGAGAACTCATGAAGAAATGAAGAAACCGCAAAGCTGTCAAGCCTGACCTCTTTGCACTCAATCGACCATAACTTGAGCTATAGAGGTCCAAATGAGGCGGTTCTAGTTGCGTTGGAAAGCTAACATCCGGGGCATCAAAATGATATAAAATTTGCAATAGTTGCCTCACATCTAGAGACGTGCACATACACTGTATGCGTGCACGCCGATGGAGCAGCGTAGGTCCACTTTAAGCAACTCGTTGGGGGCGATTTCTAGCTTATTTTTGGGCCCAATCCAACTTATTTCTGATGCTATTTCATGCAGAATTCAAGCTTGGGTAAGGGTGGAGCACATGTTTGTATTATAGCATCATGTAGGTTAGTTTTTAGAGAGAGAAGCTCCCTCTTCTCTCTAGAATTAGGTTAGGTTAGGTTAATCTCCTAGATCTAGGTTCAATCTCATCTTTTCATCTTGTTTTCTTTACAACTTCATGCTTCTACTCTTTCATTCTAATAATTTGTAGTGTTAATTTCCCTTTTTGCTCTCTTTTATGATGATGAACTCATGTTAGATTTGGATTTTCTTTTAATGAAATTTGATAGTTAATGTTTTTTTATTGTTGATTTGAGTTGTGAATTTACTTTTCTTGCAATTGGTAGTTGGTAGATTTATTTCTCTTGCATTTTTACTATTCTTTCCTTTTATGCCTTCCAAGTGTTTGACAAAATGCTTGGTTGGGCTTTAGAGTAGATTTTGAGCATTCTTGACTTGGAAAGAGTAATTGAGCAATCTTGAGTCATTAATACCCAATCTAGATTGGTGATGTAGAGTTGTTAGTTAATATCATTTTCAATGACTCTAATCTCTTGCTAATTCAATTAGTGAGTTGATTAGGATTTTTGATTTGAGATTAACTAGTCTTGTTTGACTTTCTCTAATGGAAGATAACATACACCTTCTTCCAACATTGGGGATGACGAAATAAGATAAATTCTTGTTAAGTATTGTTATGATTAATGACTAGGATAGAAAGCCTATGATCTCAATCCTCGCCATGAATGTCTCTCTTTAATAATTGCTTTCTTTAATTGCTCTCTCTTTACTTTTCTTGTCATTTATTTTATTTCCCCTTCTATCAACCAAATCCCCCCTTTGTTCCTTCATAGCCAATAATTGAGCACTTCATTGCAATTTCTTGTGAGACGACCCGGAGTCTAAATACTTCGGTTAATTCTTATTGGGGTTTGTACTTGTGAAAAAACCAAATTTAATTTGATTCAAGGATTGACTATTGGTTTGGACTATACTAACAGCAGAATTATTTTGTAGAATTCTGAACCGGTTTAAATTCTTGGGTATCACCTAGCCAACTCCCAAGGAAAAGACTAGCTTTAGTGGTATCCAAATCAATTAGCAACTTCTAATTGTCAATCAACAAAGGAATTAGATAACTCAAGCGTCACTAATTACTCCACCTAGGCCAAGAGGAACAAAATTTACACTAAAATCCAACCAAGCATTTCATCAAACACTTGGAAGGCACTAAAGAAAAGCAAAGTAAATTGGCATCAACAAATGAATCTAACAACAATTATTGCAAGAAATTAATAACAACAATCAAAAGGAACACAATTATCATGAATTACCTCAAATTTCATTAAAAGAAAATAAAATGAACAAAAGTAGATCTACAACCAAAGTAGAAGAAGTTATAACAAACAATAGAAGAATAATGAATGTAACAACAAAGAATTAAGAAGAAATAGAAGAAAGCATGAATTAAAACCTAAATCTAAGAAATAAACCTAATCCTAATCCTAATCCTAGAAAGAAGTGAGAGCTTCTCTCTCTAAAACTAACTAGAACTTAGCCTAAAGTGTGTGTATGAATCTCTACATGCCTTCTCCTTTATTCCTTGGTCTCTTTTGCCTTTTTCCGCCAAAAACTCAGCTCCAAATGGGGTTGGAAACCCTCCAAAATCGCCAGGCACTTGTTTGACTAAAGGAATCACGTGCGGCCTTCGGCGCGCACAGCGCGTGTACGCACCCCTGGGGTATTTTCGCAATCCGCGCGAATGCGCACAGTGCGCGCGCGCGCCCATGGGCTTTTTCAAATCTTTGGCTTTTCATGATTTCTCTACTTTGTATGCTTTTCTTTCACTCCTTTGATCCCTTCTTGGCCCTTTTTCAACCTGAAATCACTAGAAAACACATCAAGGCATCTAGTGGAGATCAAAGGTGAATCAAAATTATCAAATTAAAGATCTAAAAAGCATATTTTCACATCTAAGCACAAGTACAAAGACAATCACAAAAACCATACTATTTCATTGAATAAATGTGAGGAAAGATTATCAAAATGCTCTAAATTTGACACAAGATAAACCCTACAAAGGGAATTTATCAGCGGTTCCATTTTCAGATTCTTTAGTGGTTTCTTCACTGTGTGATTGATCATTCAAAGCAAGGGTATAAATTGATCGTCCTGGGGCAGGTGACCCTTCTTTGATGCTCTTGTCTTTTGTAGGGGCACTGGAAGATGTTTCTTCTCTGAAAAAATTTCCTGGTTTCCAGGGAGGATGGGGTTCGGGTTGAAGAGAAGGCTGAGACTGGGGTGGTTGTGTCTGGGACTGAGACGAATAACGTTGCCCTTGGGGAGAGATGGATTTTTTAGTGTTTGCTTGTCTGGCTAGATGATAGGTGAATTTGAAAATGGAATCATAATCTGGAATTTCTGGTGGTGAATATGTCGAAGAAAACAAAACAGATGAATACGAAGGATATGGTTTAGGATACATGGATAATGGGTCTATAGCCAGTGCTTGAGGTACAGCTGCTTTACTTTTGTCCATCTCAATCTGTCGAAGTTGGGCCTTGACTTGATCCAGCTCTCTATTTTTCTTATGGAATTCTGGGCCGAAATACCTATTGTCAATATAGGTCTTGAGTTCTTGATCAAGTTGAAAAGCTTGTGCCGAGAGCTGATTTCTGAGTTCAGCAACCTGTTCTGCCACAGAACCTATTTGTGCTGAGAGACCTTCAGTTTTTTCTACAAGAGCATCAAGGATGTGATCTATTCGAAGTAAGACTTTATTTTGGCTGACTGTATTGTCTGTGTGCCAATTAAGTACTTTCTCTTGAGGAGTTGTTGCTTGATGTCCATGTGGGGTAATCCCTTGAGGAATTACATAAGGTCTTCTAGTAATTTTCTTTTCATCAGTCCGAGTCATTAAAGGCAAAAGTTCTTCCTCATAGGATCTGAGAGTGGCAATGCATGGGATCGTATTGGCTGGCTGATAAAGATAATCCATAGAGTCCTTCTGGAACAGTCTTGTTCTCCTAATTATCTTTTTCTTTCTGAGCATTGGTGCTGCTTCAGCATCATCAAGGGGCTCAGGCCTTTTAAAGGAGCAAGGAGCTAGTAGTGACTTCTTCTTCTTTTTCTTGTTCCTTTATCTCCTAGCATAATATTCATCATCTGTGTCACTCCATTGATTGGCACAGTCACAGTTAGAATCACACATGGAGGGATCAACATCCCAGATGAAGTGGCCATTTATATGAGAAACATAAACAGGTTTTCATTCTCATAGAAGTGCACAGGTGGATCATTTTGATCGTGAGTTGTTTGCACCTGAACAGGAGAGATCATATTGATTCTTCTAAAGGATGGTCCTCGCAGTGAAGTTTGTTTGGTCATTCCAGGTCTCTGGAAAACAGTTGTCACCGTTCCATCACTATTATGAGTAATAGTTAGAGGTGTTGTAGTATGAACATCAACCTGTTCCTTTGGGAAGGCTTTCTCATAATCAGTAATCCATTCCAATGGAATGATAGAAGAAAGTTCATCAGTAGTGATCATTCTTGAAATGTTTACGATTGCTGGTCCTCTTGCATTATCTGTGAACATGAATAATGCTTCTCCTGTAGTGTTTGGGAGATTGAGATCGAGAGCATGGTCTTGAACTCTGTAGAGGACTTGGTGGTGCAAGGTGGCTTGTTCAGCATTGGAGTCTTGGATTACTCCCACTAGCTGTATTTGGATCTTTAGCCTTTGACATATTGTTGGATTTGAAAGTCTCATAGTAAAATTAGGAGCTATGGTGAGAATGACACTTCCATTTGAGAGTGTGGTTACTAATGCTCCTATCAAAGCATGTTGGTATTCTTTAAAAGTGGTATATAAAAGAGCAACTTTGACTGTCACTGGAAGAGATCTTCTTCCATGGATAGTAAGAATAAGCCTAACTGCCCCTAGATGCAAATGAGTGTAACCCTGATTTTGGTAATTTTGGATGAGTTCTTGTGGAATTTTTAGGGTTATGTATTGTTCAACAGTAGTGGCTTTTAGCCCACACTATTGTAGATGAGAGGACTGGATGACTTCTTTGGGAGGAGGAGAAGGGTTTCTGTGGATAAGATGGCGAATGGAAGTGAAAGTTGATTTCTTTTGTCTTTGATAGAAGGAATAGGGACTTATAAGAGGGTATTCAGTGGCTGGAGTTCAAGAGTCTTCTAGAACATAAATAAATTTTACCAGTTGGTCAATTTTGTTGTCAAGGATTTTTTTTATACTAGAGGGTAATCGGTCTATACTTAGAGAAGTAGAGTGGTGGATAGGTTGTGGAGAGCTTGAAGAGTCTGAGAGGTTCATGTTTAATGGTTCTCTCTTACTTACTTTTACTAGTAGTACCTTCTTTTACATATGGTCTTATTATTATTAAAAACAAATTCACAGAAATTAAAATATAGTGAATAATTGTCAAGATATTTAAAAATTATAAGTGAATTATACAGTACAAAGATAAACTTATTTATATATATGTTTTTTGGTTCTCGACCTAAGTAACATGTGATGATTTGAGTGTTTTAAAGATAACATAAGAAAGAAAATAGGCTCCATAATTATTACAGTTAGGGGCTGCAAACTAGCTAGCCCACAGCCTATCCTGTCTCATTTCGTCTTACCCTGCCTAATAAACGGTCCTAGAACACGAGTCTGCTCTGTTTAATGACAGGTTGGGCTAGAGTTTTTTTATTTTTCACACTTTCTTCCAAGAAAAAATAATTTCTAAGCTTAATTAATATTAAAAAAAACTAGTATTTTCGTAAGTCTTGACCGAAAGTATTTATAATTTTATCAAACAACCATTATTAACAACTAAGTTAATAATTTTTTTTATAAGAATCAGATTGGCCAATTGGGCACTTTGACAAAATAAAAATATGTAGGCATCCTCCAACTTGTCCGTTCTGATATCCTTACGAAAAATCACTCAATGGCCAACTATCAACTTGATTTTCCTAGGGTAAAATATAGATTTAGTAGTGCAAAAATTCTTCCGGAGAATATGCACAAAGCATTAGTTGTCAATTCAGGGAGGTCAATCATGTCTAAGTTGTTTGTTGATCAAGATTCTCCAAAAATTCAAAGTTTTACTTATTTGGTGAATCATCTAAATATTTATCTCTATAATGCCTTTGAAAATTTTCTCTCAGATGAGATCCATTCCTACACGTATGTGTGTTCTGGCTACTACAAAAATTTAGACGAATCATTTGTAAAAGACTTCCTTGAAATATCTAAAGAACCTATTCACTCGTATTAATGAAGTGGTATCGGTAAATAAAGCAAAACTCATTTTATTTACTATAAATATGTTTTGTTTTATTTTATTTTATGTTCGTTGCTTTTTCTAGGGGCAAAGTGATTTGCATGTTGTAGTGGCTACTGTATTCAAATTGTGTCCCCATATGATAAATTCTTTATTCTTAGTTTTCTGTTCTTAGAAAAAGTATGTTATTAGTTTTATATTTTCTTTCTCAAATTTTCTATATTTACAACATTATGCATGTATATACTATTAATAATATTAGCTGTGAACTTAGCAGAAATGTTTAAGTTTAACTATTTTCGTGTCAACTAACTTATGTTTTATTTTCATTTGTTTTCTTTATCACAATTTATTTTCATCTCCTGATTCTGACTAAATAACTAGAAATGGTCAGAAAAAATAAAAACAGGACTACTATGGTAAAGCGAATTGAGAATACGATGAAAAATTATTAGAATATGTCAATTTATGTTATATAATAAAATAAAAACTTCATGGGAAATTCTATGATACTGACCAAAGAAAGCAAGCATATTATGCTGTCTTTGTGCTCTCATTTCCGTTTTGATTAAGGAGTTTTCCAATTTTGAACAAGGAGAGTAATTAAGTGGCTATTTAACTATTGTTTAGACTGGGTTTAGATTGGATATTTTAGTGACCAATATTTGAAACTATCTATTCAAATTTTAAAATTATAGAATACCAGAAAAAAAATTATAATTATAGAATCTAAAAATGTTACTTTATGGAAGTGAAATTTAAAATATATATATTAATTTTAAACTTTTTAAAATTAAAAAGTTTAAATCATTAATTTTAGAGGAGGAACAATCGCCGACCAGCCCGAGCATTGCGACGACAGAACAAAAGACGGTGACCACAAACCAAAATATGCAGAGGCAGAGCAGAGGAAAATGGTGACCTATGCCACTGACGGCAACGTTGACCTCCTAGAGGACGGCGATGGTAAACAGAAAAATGAAGCACGAGAAAGGAGACAACACGAAAATAGAGGCGAGGCTGTGAGGGTCGTCCACAGCGACGAGGAAATAAGATGACGCCGGGTTTTAGAACTGGAGGGCGGACGGAGGAGGGACATAGCCGGGTTTCAATACCAACCAACCAAGGAGGTCCGGTTCACCTTGGAACCGCAAACCACGTTTGAGACTTCTTCGTAACCACGAACAATCGTTCTCAGTGTCCGTTTCAAGCAGGAATTGATCAGTTTGGGAGCAATTTTCGGGAGCGATGAAGGAGTCTCTCAACCCGTGATTAGCGCCGCAGCAATGACAGTCACGGAAAAGGGTGGCGAGTAGTGTCTCGTAGGCTGGGCAAGTGGGCATGATGAAAACCTTCATCAATGGAGGAGACGCGCAATAAAACTAATGTATTGGACCCAAGCCCTAAATCCCACTATCTAGTCTCCCTTACCAACCCACACACTTAACGTTAATTAATTATGCTTCTCTTAAACGGATAACAGGAACATTAACACGGCTCACAGCCAATCCAAAAACAGTGTCCCATGAGCCAACCGTCTCCATACACATGTCGCACTAATATATGAATACAGAGTGTCAGCACCACATGCTTGCTTTGACAATATGCACCAAAGAACTTCCCTTTTTTTTCACCATTTGGCTAATATGAAAAGAGAAATTTTATGAAGACTTTTGTTTTTGTTTGGCCTTTAAAATCCTGAGATTTAATTTAAATTTAAAAAAAAATAAAAAAATAAAGGTATTGTTAAATATGATATTGTTACATCAATATATGTAAAACACACATTTTAAAGTTGGACTAATATTTTTAAGGGTAAAGTATTATTTTGATTCTTAACATTTGGATCGAATTCTAATTTGGTCTCTAACGTTTCAAACGTTCTATTTCAGTTCCAAAAATTTTCAAATGTCATATTTCAATCCCCAAACAATTTTAAACGGGTTCAATGTTATTCCACCATTAAATTTGACACAAACAATTCGCATATTAAAGAACTAATTATAAGATTTCGAAATTTTAAAAATTAAATAATTAGTTATTTATAAATTATTATATTTGTTAAGATTTTGTTTTAAGAAAATTATTT